>NW_028262291.1:23848133-24151163 GCF_047370975.1 Nipponia nippon | reverse complement strand
ATTTTATGTCTATCTTTTGTAAAAAAAGAAAGAGGAAAATAAAGTCTGTCATTTTTGAGAATTTTGAAAACCAAATGTTATGTGAAAATAGGAAAAATTAATAAAAAATAGAAGAAATTAGAACATTATTGGAATTGAAAGTAACAGTAAGATGTAATGATTAAAGTAAAAAGTGGGAGTCATATATCCCAGCTAATCTTTACATTTTTTCTAACACCATAATTTGAAAACTCAAAAATTAGAGTTACTTTTCTATGTATCATTTGGCTTGTGCAAGGATTCTGGCTGCTCCATTCATAGTTTTCTGTTTTATTCTTAAATTTTGCAGTACATGTATGATGTAATCTGGGCTTTCAGCTCTGGAATTTTCCCAGACAGAGCATGCAAGGGAATTCTCTGCTAAGTTATCCAAACTCCACCCATTGAAGGTTCATGTTTAATACTCTCTGAGGCTTTTTTCAATCTACTTGAAATGGCTTGTGCAGTGAAAGATTCCTTAATTTGTTTGATCCTCTACTACAATAGCAATATATGATTCATATCCTAGTTTGGAGAAGATGGTTTTGCATGGATTATATTTTCATCAAATTTAAAATATAAATTCCAATTGTATTTCATTTCAGTAAAAAATTTTGATTTCTGTTGACTTGAAAAGTACTTCTGTTCCTTTCACAGTAGCTCAGTTAAACACAACTAAATTACAAAAAAAAAAAAAAGAATCTGCATCTTGGAAAGGTATGCATGCACACGTGTCTGTATATGTGTGTTATTTAGAAAGTGATTCTACAAGTGAGATTAAAGGAATAAAAGAAGAAATGTATAAAAAAGAGAAACATGGAATAAATGACCTGAGAGAGAATCTAGTAAAACAGAACCAGAGTTAGTGGACCGCAGAATTAATCCAACACATATGACTAATTTAATTCTGTAACTTGTAATTCAATTTGATTTAATTTGCTCATTTAATTCCTCAAAAGGACAGTTGTCTGAGTGAGGATGTGGAAATCTGAGTTTTTGACAGTACCCACATGATATCAAGCAGGTCTTCCTTTTCCCTGTCCTATTCAACTATCATTTTCTGAAACTGTCTTCCTGAGGCACCCATCTCTCTGGCCTGTCTTGGGACTGAATTCCAGTGGTCAATGAGGCAGAAGACAGGTCAGTGTTGTGTTACTAAGTAGAGCCTCTACAGATCTGGGTACTGGGTGTTTAAGTCCATTACCTCCTAAACAGCTAGTTCCCATTTGATACTGCAAGGCAGTTTCATAAACCACTTATATGTTTTTAAATATTGTATATAAGGTTAGGGTTGATGATCACCTGCCATGTGTTAATTCACTGTCTTTCAGGTTGAAATAGTCTTTTTTTTTTCCTGTTGTAACATACCTTTCTTTGTGACGAAGTATTTGATCAAATTCTAAAGAGCTGAAGAAAAAATATCAATGTCTTTGGATATTCAGAGTATAAAAGGATTCCAAATTGTATAAAACTACACTTAAAAAAAAAGACAATAAATAACAATATTCTCAGATTCCTAGAAAGCAAATGCCTAAACAGTGTTTTCTGCTATTTTTTTTTTTTTTAATTTGGTTAACAACAGTTTCTCTATTTGACTCAACAAAGTCATCAAGGCCTTATCAGACTGAATAAAGCAGAGGAACTGACAAGTTCCATGGCTTTTGCTAAGACTTCCATGACAGAGATTATTTTGTTCTGCTAATTTTTTTTCTTATAAATTCTATTGTCTATGTGTTTCCATCAGGATGGATATGAGTAATTATTGTTGGAAATATTGTCACCTCTTTTTTCTACCTGGAGAAACATTGGCTCCACGTGTTTATCTTTTCAACTCCCTGCTGATTTCTGATACTCCTGTGGGGAAGCAATCAATTCTGTACTGAAAGGGAAGCTTTGGCTCACCTAATACAACAATGAAATAATAAAGGGCTGAATCAGGCAAGGAAGAATAAAATAAAATGCAGTGATAGAGGGGAGAGAAGAGTCCTGAGAAGATAACTAAGCATTACAGGGAGAGAAAAAAAAAAATACCACAAAGAACAAGGAAGTTGAAAAGGAGTGAGAAGCTATTCTCTCCTTTCTTCCTCTCCTTTGCTTCTCATTTCATGCATTTTGTTTCCAAGTATAGCTGGGTAATATTTGAACACACTGATGAATGTGTTCTAAATAAATCACATTGGAAAATGTCTGAGGGATTATTTTAAAAGTTATAAAAGCAACAGTCTTTAGACTTGTATGGGTCAAACCAGTCTCAGAGGACTATTTAGGATGTTATGATATTGTGCTAAGACGCTAAGAGATTACTGTGGCAAGATATTTAAGTCAGAATTCTGAAAAAAACTATTCATACTTTGAGTAGAAAATAATTTCCCAAGAGAAAAAGTAGAAATTTGCATTCTGGGAGCACCCAAATGGCAATTTCTGCATGTAAATATCATTTAAACATTAACCTCTGCTGATTTTAGAATTGGTCCCTTAAAATGAATCTGGAAGAAGCATTAAAATGGACAAGGATGGTAGTAGTCAAATCTTTAATTTAGTAGAACTTTCCATTTCTGTCCTCTGGGATTATTTTCAGTAAAACAGTATTTTTAATTAGGAACTAAGAAGAGGTTTATTTGTACATGTTCTCCCCCTTTCTCCCCTCAAATGAGTATAACATTTTTAGCTGGCTAATACAACTGGTATTAGAATTTTGGGAAAAAAGAAAGATACCTTGCGAAACACCTGATAATTTGGTTGTATGCTTTTGCATTTTGTTTTAAGTTGCTTTTTCTTGCCTCTAGAAACAAATATAAGTTAAGGAAATGAAATGGTAAGATAGAAAACTTGACTCTATGATGAAGTTTGTGAAGGTGCAAGATTTGTATGTCCTTACTGTTTTCTTAATTTCCTTCTACTTTACTGTCACAAAGGGGTAGGAAGCTCAAGGAAGTCCTCCTTACAATTTTTTTCACGATTTTTTAGGTTTTGGATATGCTTTTTCCCTCCACTGGTCAAATAAATTTTCTATGAATTTTATTATGTTTCCGATCAAAAACCTTTTCTCGTCTCTATTTACAATTTCAGCTTTTTTCTGTATCTTCAGTTTTCACTCAACATATTTTCTCAAAAGCTGAGACTTTTTTAATTATATATTTTCTTCATGATACATGGTTGTAGGATTTAAATCTGCATTGCACCACTATGCATCCTGCCTAGCTTCATGGCAGTATCTGCTCTCATTCACTACCTTCATAGCATTATTTGATTGTATCACTCTTTGTGTAGTCTAATTGAGAGTCAGTCCGTAAAGTCTTTCCTCCACACAAACATGAAGTGTTCCTATTAAATGGAAGTGTGGAAGAGTATGACTGTCCAGCACTTGTTTCAAGGCTTAACACGAAAACACTGTAAACTCAAACTTTTCAGGCTTCTGTGACAATTGGGGTTTGGCTGCAGAAAATCAGCAGAACAGCCTGACTGGTGTGAGGTAATTAATCTCTTGTGTATATATTAACTCTGGTTTAATTTTAAAGTTGTGATATGACGTGTGCTGCTATAATGGTTCAGTAGGGGAAATTATTTTGTTCTTTTAAATGTTAAGTTCTAAGAGAATTGTTGGGCTGAGAACCAAGTCCTTCACATTGCTTTACTGCGACACTGTTGCAGCTTTGACTTTAAGGGTGCACCAGAAGTGTATGAGAAGTGTTCAGTTTCCCTATCTGCTCTCTTGTGACCAGTCTTCCGTGACAAATGCAGTTCTCTATAAGAACATTTAATCTAAGATACAAACTCTATCAGACACATTGCAAATAGACCACAGTATATTCATCATGGGGTAATAAATATAATAACTCTTCCTCCTCGGTTTAGCTTTCTATACCACCATCTCCTTGTGGTTAGCTTTCTATATCTTCATTCAAGTTTCCATCAAGTGCTCTATCTTACTGCAGCTGCAAAGTGTTTGATGGCTAAGAGTCTGTCTTTGGAGGGTAAGTTATGCAAAAGTAAATGAGTTGTCACTATATGTCTGTTGTTCAGATACAAACTGCTCTCTGTCCATCCCTTACAGAAACTTCCCATAGTCATGTTTCTCTGCAATCCTAATTGATAAAATTAATTCTCTTTATTCCATTTCATTTCTCAGGGTGTTTCCAAGGAATGGCACAAGTAATGGCAAGAAGAAAGAAGCTGGTGATTTTGCTTCCAGGACATATATGAATACAGATAATGTTTGTGTAAAGAGCCCATGAAAATAACTATTAGAAGAAATAGATGAATCAAGACACAACAGATTAAAAACAAATATAAATTCCATTCTTTTCTCTGTTGTATACACACACACATGTAGATATATATAGATATATACATGCACTGTCTTGTGGCTCTGATGCTTTTCAGCAGATCTGCTCTAGAAAGCAGTGCAGATGCAGTGGAGGTGCAGTACACTTCTCGTTGGGTGGCTAGCTGCCCACTGACATGCATGGCAGAGGAAAGTAAGACACAAAAAGCTTTCACCAAGGGTCATCAAAGGTAAAAGTTCTGGTGTGGACAGGGCCGTGATATCCCTGAGGTAGGAGTTGACCCCATGCATACGATGCAGTGAGTATGGAGGATCTGCTATATAACAGGACACTATCTTTCCTTATTTATAAACAGGGAAAAAGGTAAGGCTCTCCACCAGGCAATTCAGAGTACTCTAGGTATCTCAAAGCGGGAGAAAGTGAATGTCCCTTTCTGTAGTAATTCTGGTTTTGCCACTGGTCTATGTAATCACTATGTAAAAAACTCTTTATGTGACTTTTTGAAGCAGTTTCCCCATTTGCAGAGTGTGTTGGGAAACACAAACACAAAAAGAATGAATGCTGGTCATTACTGCTGTTGCTCTTTTTGCTGAGGTTGGGCTTTTTTTTCATTTGTGTTTCTCAAGCATTTGGCACTTCTCTTTGAGAATTTCAAATGGAAGGATCAACAAGTCATGATCTCTGTGTAAAACAAATACATGATTTTATGGTCTTACTTGATGGATACATCACATTTTGGGCCTGTGGCGCATCTGTGACAGCACTGTCCAGGTTTGTGGCCAGTGACAGCACATTCATACGGTGTCAGATGTGACCAAATAATACAACACACCCCTTGTTTCTCTTGTAGCTTTCTCAAACTTTAGCTTTAGGAGAAAGGGCAAAACAAATAGGATTTTCCATCCTTTAGAAAGAAAGTAAAGGGATGCAGGAAAGGTACAGGCACAGATGCATGAAACAATCAGAAGAGACACAGAGTTGGGGGGGATAAAATTCACCTGGGGAAAACTGTAGGAAATGGCTTCCCATCTTCCTCCCAGAGAAAGGCTTCTCTTGAGTAAGTAAGCTTTCGCAGATTATTGTGGGTTTTTTCCTTTTAGGAGCACGTTCAACTTTTATCTGTTTCAACCTTATCTTAAATATGGACTGTAAATTGTCCCATCTTCAGGAAGATTGATTCAACTAAAGGGCAGAAAGCCCTTATGGAAATGAAACAACACATTAAAGAACCAGGACTTAACTGTGTAAACAGAGTGGATATTCATGCTGATAGGGGTAAGGAGAAATTGCTATCGTTTACTGCTTCACCAAATCTTTCCATTAGGGTCTTTCAGGCAGTTTACAAACACTTATTCGCAATTCCCCTCCTCGTCATCTGTTAGAGGAGGGAAGTTGCAATAAAAGGTGTCTGAGTTGTTTCTTTCCAATGTGTGAGTGCAGTGAGCACCTGGGGCAGGAGTTGTGGCCAGGGGAAGAGCTTTTCCCCAGAACGCAGCTGGGCACATTCGGGGAGGGGAGGCTCTTGCAGACCGTGGATGGAAAGAGAAACAAGCTTACTGAGACCCTGCAGGGATGTAGCACTGAGCTTTGCACTTCTGTGGTGGAAAAAGAAATTTGCTAGGAACTCAGAGGTGTCCCAGAGTTTGCAGCTAGCAGTGAGTTAAGTGCACAGTGAACAAGGGGAGGGAAATTGATTTATAAATAATTCCAGTTTCAATTCTGTTTGGTTTCATCTATTTAGAAAACTAATAATTTTAGTGTATATACATATATTTAAAAGTCTCTGGCTTTTGTGTTTAAAATAAGTTTTATTAGCTTTGGTCTAAGTGTGGGGAGTCATCTTGTTATATTCGTCTCAAAGTTCAGACTGCCTTTGGTTCCCATTAGTGAAACATGATATGTATTTTATAATGGAGCAATCTGGGACAAAGATCGGTTAAATTACATTGTGTCACAGGTAGAAAGTAATCTTTCTTCTTTTCCCTTTCACTGTGTGAATGCTGTATTTACTTCCTTCTGGGCCTTAGTATATGTAAGTGTCCTACAGTGTATGATTATTGTTTCATTAACATTAATGTTTTTTCTAAGAAACAATTGGAAGGCTTACTATCCAAGCCTCTGTCTTTATTCTTGGCAGTAAATCTCTAAGCTGTCATCATTGATAAATCTTGTGATCAAAAAGTTGTTTTTATTGTTTATTTATTATTCTATTTTACTCTTCAAGGCTGAACATAATTCTTTGAATGCCTAGTGTCCAACTCCTTTAATCGATGTTGAATACATTTCTATAATAAATTTATTCAAGCACCCTGCTTCCACAACAGTGTCTCATAACATAGCACATAACAACAGCAGCACTGTAGAATCAGTATTTTTAAAATTCAGTGCTGTTCTGTCAGTTAATAAAGAACACTGAAGCAAAACAAATATTTCCTAACTCTAGCATTCAAATGCAAAGATGTACTCTTTTGCCAATGTTAACAACCCAAACATTCCTGCATTCTACCAGTTTATGAGAACTAAAGAGCAAAGCTAACAAGAAACTGTATGTTTTCTTTTTTTTCAAAATAGAAAGGCTAAGGATAAAAGAGCAATATAAACACTGGAGAATATATGTGATTATGAAGAGTATATGTATTTAAAATCTTAAAAAATGTTTAAATTAATAAAAAATAATTATTAGGATGTAGACTCACTGAGTAAATCTCACATAACCAGCATAGCTTAAGCATTCAAATATATTTTTTTACCTGATGTTTAACCTTGTCACATTGCTACTACTAGCAAATAGTTCTAAAGTCAAGGAAGTATAATGAGGCTAACTTATGTATGAGAACAGTAAAATACTTTATTCTCTCTGACCAACTTATGATAAAAATCTGATGTGGATACCAGTGGAAAATTGGACTTTTTGTCTTCTAATATTGACACAGTTGTTAATTTCCTGGGGGTGGGGGCAGAAAACATATATTCTGTAGCCCCTTGTTTCACTTAAAAAAACAAACAAACAAACAAACAGACAACAAAAAAACCCCCAACAAATCCAGGGAAAAATCTGGGGAATAGTGATGTTCCCTGAGGTGCCACAAGTTTGTCTGGGTCTCAAAATTATTTTTCCAAGGCAAAGTATAAAATTTCAGCACAATCTCATCATAGAAAAATAATTTTAGAATAGATTAAGAGTCACTAACAAAGTATTTGTGTCAGTGTTCTGACTCTTAAATTAGGAGAATTGGATTGTATGGTTAAAAAATACCTTTTTTTTCACCAATAATAGTCTAGAAAAATAACATATAAACAAGTATGGTTTAGTTGTTGTCATTGACCACATAAGTTAAGACAGAAATGACAACATCAAAGTTCTGTGGGGAAAAGGACTTACTTTCCCAGTATTTCTTTTTAAGGGGAAATGAAAAATTCAATGCAGTTTTATGAAATATCTGAGGGAACCTTATTTTCATTATAGTTATGCATTCTGGGGATTTTGGGGGGTTGCTGACTTAGAATATTCTGATATAATTATTTTTTTTATTTAACAAAGCCTTTTAATGAAAAAACATCCCAGTCCCTGAAGGAGGCTGAGCAGTTGTCAGAGGTCTGTTGTTACTGAACTGTGAGAAAAGGGGCCTTCATTACAACTGTAAAATATGAGGAGAAAGCCTTAGCTTGGAGCCAGCTGCAGAGAATAGATTATAAACGTTTGAGAGCAAGTTGTACAGTTGGTATGATGCAAAGGAGAGAGCTGTCACTGTGCTGCAGGCAATCGGCATACTGGGATAGGTGATCTCATTAAGCACCAATCTGATGTAATCATGCTGTTCATGCTGGTTTATTGTTTGGTGCTGGAAAATGTATTTGTACTTTAATAGAATCACAGTTTTGAGGTACATGATATCTAACAATACTAAAGCTGTTCAGTGACTGTTTGAGATCCTGATTTTTTTGTTTCGTTGGTTGTTGCCCGGTCCAGTGATGCTAGGTCACACTGGTTTTGCCTTCTGCCCCATTTCTCTCATCAGAACTGGGGTCCCTTGACCAAGGCTGCTGGCTCTGGCAATGATGTCTCTGTGGAGATGGACAGACAGATGAACAGACAGATAGATGGTGTTCCGATTTTCCTTTTCTTTCCACTTAGAGCCACAGGTGCTGTTCATGCGGTCAAATGAAGCTCTGCATGTCCTGAGGCAGAAACAGTGCCAGGTGGGAAACACTGAGATGGCAGATCCTGTGGCTAAGGGAGGAAGGAGAGGAAGAGCAGGTCCTGGAGTGGAGTGGGGCACACATCTTAGGAAGCTGGAAAATATGATTCTCCATAGAGTGAAGGCCTACAGGAAATCAGATTTGATGGTCAAAAGGAAATTAGTGAAGGCAAAGGAAGACATCTGCACCCTCCTCCTTTCTCTTATGGGTCCTATGTTCTAAAAAACTCAGTAGAATTGTGCTACCTGATATGATAGTAATACTTCATTTAAAATAGTTTGGATTCGAGTGTTATCACTGTTACTGCTACAGCTGGCTCTGGCTTAAACACTTTTAAGAAGACTAAGTTAAGTCTGAACCAAAGAGCTTTAAATACTAAGTAGATAAAGTTGCAGATTCTAACATGATGGCTGGTATATGTGATGTCAATCAATTTCATTTGGATTCAGTGCCTCAGGCCTGGCTGTGAAGTCTATATAAATAAGTTTTATGCTAGGAAGAACATGATTTTCTTGATATAACTATCATCTGTCTTCCAGCCTTCTCCAACTGCTTTCTTGTCTGTAGGGTTTATTAACTGTTTCACATACTTCTCATGGTATCATAGTAAATTAACAAAAAAGTCCACAGCTTGAGGTCTTAGATTTAAAAAACAAAAACAAACCAAACTTGTATGTATATGTGAAAAGGAGACAGAAAAGTGTGTGTGTGTGTGGGAAGCAAAACTCTGAAGTTTCCTAAAATTCCTAGAATTTCCTTTATTAATTTCTCATGCTGTTATACGCAGAGAGCAGAAAAGATGCTCGCAAAAACATGCTCGCTGTATACCGTCCCCCCTCACCCCCCACCCCCAAGTGATATTTGTTTTGCAAGATGATTTTTCCTTAAAAAGCAATATTTACTCAGGATTATGTAGTTAGGTCTTTTGAAATCAGAATCTGGCTGCTCAGGGAACCATGACTACATTTTAAATTGCTTGATTATTTTTCTGTGGGGGATGACCATTTTATTGCCTGAAATAACACAATTATGTTGCATTCCTCAATGTAATGGCTGTCACAAAGAGTAGATAAAGAAATAGATTGAGCTTGTTTTAAGGACATTTTGGATAGTAATTACTTGAGGATGCAAACAGGAATTGTGAGGCAGTACCCAAGAGACTGGAAATCTCACTTCTGAATAAATAGTCAGCACTTAGAATGCATTCAAGCTTCTAAGGTTATTAACCCTCTTTTGTGCTGTAGGCCATATAGAAGCGATTAAATTGCACATATTTGCCAATGAATCAATCTAGTTGCAATATAGAAGAAAGAGTGTAGCTCACCCATCAGAGAATGTCTGTAACCAAAAAGAGTTGAATTATGCTGCAACTGAATTGTGCTGTGAAGAGCCACATTCACCTCTGATTGAAATCCAGTAAATTAAATCTGTACATTTATTTGAATACATAAACGTGTTATACCTTCTCTTTTGTAATGGATGTACAATGACTTCCAGTAATAAAGCTAGGGTGACTTTGTAGTCCAGAGAGCAAGATATAAGAACTGTATTAGTTATGCATGCCTTGCATATTGGAAAGGGTTCTCCCTAATCTTTGTAAGAGTGTTCAATTTACTTTTCCTCCCAGTGCTGCAAGGAGTTTGCAGCTGGAGTTTGAAGGGGAGTAGTGCCAGACCAGGTCTGTGATGAGGGCTGTTGTGTGATTCCACAGGTGTTGCTTAGTCTATAGGAGGGTTACAAATGTTCAACTTGGCATGGTGATGCTATCTGCAAAGAATTAAAAGAATTGGTATTAAGGGCATATAATAAATTTTATTAGGAGGTGTGGGGTGGATTTTTCAAAGCTAAAAATTAAAGTTCCCACCCTTTGCAGAAAATAGGTTACACCTTGGTCTCCAATACTTTGATTTGTTCATTTTAAAATATTCCCTACTAATAAGGAATTACAGAAGAGAAAGAGAGTAGTTCCATGCAGCATGCACCTTTGATCTGCAACTAAGCTTCTGGTTTCCTTACAGTTATCAACTTTTTTTTTTTCTGCATCCCACTCTCAAATCCCTGTTTGGCTGTTTATACATATATATATGTGTGTATATATATATATATATATAGTTATATATTTATTTTTGCCCCATACATCTTTAGTTTCCTGAAGCTAATATAGCTTGAAGCGTTTATGATTAGAGTTGCCCAAATTAGAAAGTTCATTGCAGAGTACAGTTTCTGATATGTACATGAGAACAAATAAGGCTATGACACATTAAACAGGTAAACAACATAACATTGGGAAGTAACAACCAAATGGAACAAAGCCCTGTGAGGACTGCTGCATTTGGATGGTTCGTATGGGCAGATTGTTAACCTAACTTTGAAAAGAAGCTAGGGTGAAAAAGTACTCAAGCAAAAACTGAATTCCTAAATGGTATGAAATTTGCAACTTCATTCTCTGAAGTATGAAGTTAGGATATGGGAGAAGACAGGTAGAATCATAGCAAAGGTGATGAGATCCAACTGCATGAAATCATGTCTGTGGTCCCACTTCTTCCAAGAAGCAAGCAACTGAAAGATGGAGAGGCATAAAGGCACACAAAAGTCAAGGATCTTGAGAGGAGAGAGGTACCTTGTATATAGCTCATTAAAACTCGAACAGCGGGTCTAAAAATATTACTTTCTGGTTTAATTAAGGTATTAGGTAACATTAGGAAGTTTGGCTTCATAATGAAGGTAAGTTATCGGGTGATTTTCATTGCCAACGTAAATTTGCCTCTCAGAATACTGGGCTTTACAAACTTTTCTCAAAGTATAAGGTGTTTGTTCTCAGTTGTCAGTTTGTGAGTAAAATTATTAATATTAGAGACTTTTAATGAAGAGCACTACCATGAAGAGCACTCATACAGATTAAGTTTATTGTCATATATGTTTATTTGAGTTGAGGTTGATGATTGAGCCTCTTTGGGAAGAGGCTGAGTGTGAGTATGTAGATGTGTGTGAGAAATTGCATTCATAAATGTCTTCAATGAAACCGAATACAGTCTTATCAACATCCTTCTCTCGCATACACTGTGTGTGCACTGGACAACAGTTTCCATTTAATAAGCTTCTAAAGCCCTTGGGGCAAATCTGTAGGCCTTTATCACTAAGTGAGCTCAAGCTTTTAAGTGTAAATGAAAAAAACCAGCTTGGGCTTATTTATATATTTGTTCTTTTTAAAAGCATACTCTTGGGAGATAGCAAGTACCTTCAAATATCATTAGAGAAGCAACAAAATAGATATAATATTTATATATCTTAATGGCTTGATGAGAGACCTGAATTATGCTGAGGGATGTGTTAACACTTTCATATATCATAAAAGAAGACATTAAGCCCCATGTAAAATTCATCCCATGTTGACTCTTTTAAAGCTTATCAGGAATTTTTACTGGCATGCTTGTTTTACTTATTTTTTATTTGTTTTGGTTTAATTTTTTTGTTGTCAATGGAATTTAATTTTTCTTAGAGTTTTTCAGTGGAGCCAACATCAGAAAAGAGTAAAAAAAAGGCATATGAAATTGTCTTCCCAGGGTATTTACTTTTGACGGCAAATTCTACCACTATTTAAAGTCACTTCCAATGAGTTCCAAATAAGTATCCAACTTGGAACAATCCACTGAACTGTTTCCAAGATTTTCCTATCAGAAGTTGTTAAATCAAACACTATTATTTTCTTCTGCACAATTCTAGTAGGAAATGGCTTCAGTTTAAAGGAGCATATTATTCAGACTTAACCCTTAATGTGAAATGCAAAATATTGTCTCTCATTTTCAGAAAATGTAATTGAGTATGCAGTATTTTTCAGTCTTGACTCCTAGCTATGGCAGCTACCGTGGGTGGTTTTCTGGAACTTGCTGGAAGGTTTTTGTTGACTATAGTAGGGTTTGACCATTTTGTAGGTTTTACAATTTTTACCACGCAAATAAAGTGCTGCTCTCTTTTGATTTAGTAAACTTACTCTTGGAGGCAGTTTCTGTTCTTTACGAATTATGTTATCATTTAAGACCAGTGACTTTTGAGAGTATTTTATGTGAAATTTACCCCTTAGCTATCTTACAGTATATAATGGTGAATTCCACCTCCAGAATATATTCATCTAAGTATATGGATGTAGCAATGTTCATGCATCACACATGATGTATGGTTTAAATACAATGATTAGTACTTTCACTCCAGAAATCTGTTAAGGGGAGTAACACAGGGATTGTGCTCAAAGAGATGCAGGCTTTTTTTCAGCTGCTCCAAATGAGAAACTGCATAATATTCAGTGTCTTTCTCGTCATATGTTTTGGAAGAACCTGGGCTGGCGCTTACATTCATTCACATTACTTCATGGATTTTCTGGAAACAATAGTTAGTGATGCATTGTTTGGATTAGTTTTGCTTCGATTAAAGGAAAATTTTAAATGGAAACTCAAACTACGATGAAGTGAAATCACCCTGTTGACACAGTGCTTCTCAAAACCTTGACAGGTTTATGCAGTTTCTGCGCTGGAGTTAGAAACACCTGTGCTGGTATAAGTCCCAAACTCCAGAGCACTGTGTTGCATAAATAAATCATACTTACATTGCTCTTCACACCATATTTACATTGCTCTTCACATCATTGCCAATTCAGCAAAACCTTCCCCTGGAGATCGCTGAAGTTTTGTCCGTACTTCGTGGTTTGTCTGTGCTGAAGCCAGACAGGTAATACCAGATGATCAGCGAATCATAGAATCATTTACGTTGGAAAAGACCTTTAAGACCATGAAGTCCAATCGTTAACGTAGCACTGCCAAGTCCACCACTAAACCATGTCCCTAAGCACTACATCTACACATCTTTTAAATACCTTCAGGGACAGGGTCTCAAACACTTCCCTGGGCAGCCTGTTCCAGTGCCTGACTACCCTTTCACTGAAGAAGTTTTTCCTAATATCCAACATAAACCTGCCTTGGTGCAACTTGAGGTCGTTTCCTCTTCTCCTATCACCTGTTACCTGGGAAAAAAGACCGACCCCCACCTTGCTACAACCTTTTCAGGTAGTTGTAGAGAGATAAGGCTCCCCACAGCCTCCTCTTCTCCAGACTAAACAACCCCAGTTCCCTCAGCTTCTCCTTGTATGACTTGTTCTCTAGACCCTTCACCAACATTGTTGCCCTTCTTTGGACACACTCCAGCATCTCAATGTCCTTGTAGTGAGGGACCCAAAACTGAACACAGTATTCAAGGTGCAGCCTCACCAGTGCTGAATACAAGGGGACAATCACTTCCCTAGTCCTGCTGGCCACACTAGTTCTGATGCAAGCCAGGATGCTGTTCTGCACACAAAGAAGCAGCAGGCACTTACATTTTGGCACAAGAACTTTCTAGATGTTATGCTGTTGCTCTCTATTTGATATTTTGCCAGTGATGCAGATTTCTGTGTGCAGATTCTCAGAATGTCTGAGTTGAGTATGTCTACTGACCTCACAGGAGCTGCACTACTTGAGGATCTAATCCAAATATCTCATATGTGATGCTAGATAAGTCATCCACTCTTTCTCCATTGTACATTTTAATTTTAAATTTTGCTCTGTTCCTCCTTTTCTATGAAATAATAAACAGATCATGGAGCATCATCAAAAGCTGGATAGGCTATTCATGTCTATTCTGAGTACCTGCAATTATACACCTCCAGGGTAAGAGAACTCTGCATCACAATCCCCCTGGCAACTACATCTAGGCAGTGCATAGTTTACATCATTCCCAGCCCAGAACTGGCTACTCAGGGTCATATCTGAAGCACAGAGAAACAATTCAGATGACAGTCAAGGATGGAAAATACCAGAAAATACAGAGGGTTTTTTTTTTGTTTGTTTGTTTGTTTCCTTAGGTAAATACAGAATTCTGTTCCTGATTTTAATTTAAAGACATTGAAGACTGCAAGATGGTAGGGTCAATAAAATCATACATGCCATGCCATTTTTAAAACACAATATGTTGAATGTTAGGTTCTTCTGTTAAATCATGTGTGATCAGATTTCTGGGGTTTGAAAATGTTTGCTGTTGTCAGTTACGCAGGGATGTTATTTTAGCTGCTTATAGTATCTTCAACAGCTAGGAGGCAAACGTGTAATCCTGAGCAAGGGACTTAGATAGCACTTACGTATTGTTTAGCATCACTACTATTTGCATGGTACAAACAACATAGAGGACTCAGGAGGAGCATCATATTCTTTTTTTTCTTTTTTTCCTGGTTCCTGATTGTGCCACGTGTTGAGTGCAGGTTTGTGAATTGGAAGAATTCTGTCACTGCTGGTCTTCTCAGTGAGCAGAGAAAAAAAGTTTAATGGAGTCAAAGGCAATATCTTATAAAGAAATCTTAAGGGTCTTTTCCAACCTTAGCGATTCTATGATTCTATGATTCTATGATTCTATGAAATGTTTTAGTGATGAAGTGATGGGATGTCATGAAAGCCAGGTGACTAAGTGAACAGTGTTATGCTATCACACCTCTTAGAAATTCTGTGATTTGCAGGCAGCTGTCTAATTTGCACCGTCATGTGATTTCCTAATGTTTCTCTGGGAGAGAGCAAGGGGGTAACCTTGGGCTATATGTCTTTTGGAAAACATATCTTTTTAAGGAAAAGCCTGAAATAGAGCATGAAAGACTGGGACAGGAACAACGGTCTCCAGACTCCCAGGTGTTGTGAGTTAGAAAGTTCAATGGCAGGTGCTGTAGCAGGGAAGTCAGAAATTAGTTTTGAAGAGAGTAATTATGTGGAAAGGAAGAAGATGATGAACATGATGCATGTATACCTTCTCCAATTGAGTAATTGAATTAGTGTAAAATATCCCTTTCTATAACTATAGAAAGGGTGGTAGAGAGATTAATAAACTTTGACGTTGCCGTTGTAACTCTTTGTGGCTCTATCATGAAGGCAAAAATATGCTGTGACCAAATTTGTTGTAGGAGGTTGATGTCCTTAAACACATGTACATATTTTCTGTTTTTCTTTTCTCAAAGGTGCTGCTGAATTCTGCTAGAAGTGAAAAATCACATACATATGCATTAATTCTGTATTTTCACAATACTTTGAGGTATTCTTAAATGAAGTATGATGAACATATATACAGAAACATGTACTTGTCTGTGTTCTGTTACTACATCTGAAGCTTTAAAGCATGTTTGACATATCAGCTATTGAATAGCACATTGTTCATAATGGCCTTTTGAAATTCTGAGAACGTACATAATGTTCGGATAGGAGATAATGTAATTTTTTAGCAGATGGCTGCATCTGATAACCCTGTGGAATATATGGAAAAGGCACGATGGCTTTGTTCTGACAAAAAGACTCTGCTTCCATAGACAGCAACGCATGTGTACACACATACAAACACACTCAAGATGTAATTCTTCCATCAGCTAATGAATTTTGATTTCTGTATTTGCTAGTTAGCAAATTACAGAAGTTCATGCCCAAACCCAAAAGCCAGTTTTGGACTAGCTTACAAAATCCTTCCAGTTCCCTAGCAATGAGCAGGAAGGATGTGGGGGAGCAGGAGGACTCTGAGTCAATACATGGCAGCAGCAGTGTCAGTTCAGCAAAGCAGACTTTATATAAGTCGCTGTATTTATCTAGGTAGCTCTGTAAATATAATATAGTTACTGAAATGCAATAACTGTGGGTGTTTCGTGGTCTGACACTAGCATCTCCTTACATGAACTCTCCAGAGTGGCAGCTTCTATGCCCAGTATATTCTCAGATCTTTAGAAGAAGAATAAAATATCAGCAGAAGGGGACAGTGTCAAGGCAGAGGAACAGAACAGAGCATTTGACTGGAGATTAATTGGGTCTTATCAAATATGCAAGGATCTATTTTTTTCATGCCTTTTAAAGGTAGCATCTTGTACAGAGTAAGAAAATTCCTTTTACAGTTTATGTCTGTGCTAGAAATATTAAATATATTTACCAAGGACTTCAGTATGCTTTCATCCATTCAAACATTTCTGACTTCTGTGTCTGAAAGGGAAAAAAACCCAAACTAGTAAATCAGTGGTTGCATATAAAATAAATTCTGATGTAAATATGTCCAATAAAATTATTTTCCTATGAGTGTTTGAGCATACACATTAAAAAGGGGAAAGGGAAACAGTTATGGAACTGTTTGGAAAAAAAAAAATATTGAATTTTCCTGTTCATAAACTCATTCTGTAAATGTAGGATATTAATGTTTCTTTTTAACATCTGCTTTTCTCATGTCCGTTGCAAAGGCCTCAGGACAGGGGTTCTTCCTTATTGTTGTAGAGATCCCCAGCACAGAAGGACCTTATTCTCAGTTAAGTAAAAGTTTGAAAGAATCGGTTTGAGCTCTAGGAAGAATGTAATTGTTTCAATTTGAAAGTAAAATCCTGATTTTATTTAAAAAATATAAACTTGTTAATGTAAATGAAAAATATAACATACTTGAAGTTCTAATTCTGAAAAAACTTATTAATTCACTGACACTAGTCAGAGATTTTCTTTGGGAGAATTAGAGTTAAATGCAAAGAAGAAACTGAGCCAGTATAGTCATTATCCGTAGTCAGAAAAAACATAATTTCTCCATTGAACTCAGAATGCTTTAAAGGGGGGTTGGGATGTTTTTATGTTTGTTTGGGGTTTTTGTTTATTTTCTATAAACAAGGAACCAAAGGCAGATTTCAGTATGAACTCCTTTGATTACAAGTGTGGCTTTCTAGGGAAATTCTTTAGTCTGATGTCTACAAAGTTGTATCAGGATGACTTAGTCTTTTATTCATAAGAGTAGCTGTATTATAAGCATCTTTTTATCATAGGACAGTTTGACCCAGCAGGGAGCTGGTATGGCAGTAGTGTGATAGTGTTATCAGTGGAAGATGAAGGTGCATGCAAAACACCTGAAATAATGGCTGAGGGCAGTGCCTGTCACAGGTGATGTAGCTGCTGCCTGAATATGGTCCTGACTTGCTTTCCTTTACTATAAACACAAGATATAACTTGTTATTACTGACTTTCACAGTAGTGGGAGAATGACCAGCTTCTCCACATGCTGGAGGTACTATCTTTAAGTCTTTGCTTTCCTTAGGAACTCATCCCTATCTGTCTTTTCCCTCTTTTCCCACATATTAAACAGTATGAGAGAAATTTCTCTTCTCCACTGCAAGTAATGGATCCTACTGCTTAAACATTTACAACTTCTTCAATATAAAATGTTTGACAGTTATTATAAATTATTTAAGGGGATGTCATAAACTAAAGATACAAGTGATCCCCTCTAATCCTCCTCAGTGCCATCCTCCTACTGCTGTAAAACATTAAAAGCCTTCTTTGTTATGTGTTAATTGGAATTAATGGGGTTAATCTTTGCAAAGTAGCGATTATCTTGCTTTAGTCAGACGTTCAAGAGAGAAGTTAATTAACCAAAGGCAAAAACACATGGAAATACAGAAAAGCTTACATACTGATGCAACCTGGTTTCCTGTTCCATAGTCACACATGCAGGTGTTGAGCTGCATTGTTCATTTTCAGAAGTGGGTCCCAAACCAGAACTGCACTGTCCTTGCACCCCAGCAAGGAGGGATATACTGAGGGGAACTCTGATGTCTTTATTTGTTTCATTTTCCTATCTTCATAATTTCTTAAAATCTATGAGGTGAGATTTTTGTCTCACTAAAAGAAGAAAAGAGCGAAAAGAAGGTGCATTATTTATGTGAATTATTCAGCTAGTCTGCTAGATAGATACAATCATAATAGAAGGCCCAGAAAAGTTTATCCTATCAAAAGTGAAAATATGATTTTATTGAATGCGAGTAATTACAGAATGGGATTTGTTGCCAAATATAGATATATTTGCTGGAGATAGATAGTATGTCCACAAAGGGGGAAGTCATGATTGTAGAATATTCCCTAGTCAAAAAACTTTCCACTCAGCCTTGTGGGTTTTTTTGGCCCTTTCATGTCCAATCTTCATAGTCTCAGTGCTCGCTATCTGTTGGTTTGGATTATCTGTCATCTTCACATCATTAATATCTGCATTCTCTTTTCTAAGATCTGCAGCCTCTGGTGACTGGAATTTAAGAGAACATTTCTGTAGAAGTTAAGTTTCACACTGTAGTCAAGCTGATTGGATCTTTTTCCTTTATGATTGTGTGAAATTTCAAAGTATAGCTTATCATTTTCTGAAACAAGTTAATCTTAGTAGCTGTTTGGAAAGCTAATTGAAGCTATGTACATGATTTAGAAGGAACAGTACTGTTTAACTATTCATTAATGTGTTAGTATTTGTTCATTAAGCTATTTGGGGTCAGCATAAAGTTTCTACCTCCTTCCCTTGAGCTAGGACTTCAATAACCAGTGTGGAAGAGATCTTTGGGAACAGCCTCAAACTGGTTTTTGTCAGTTGTTAGTGCCTTCCCATTGTTATGGGAAAAACCTCCAGTTTGGTACTGATCTTCTACTTTTTCTGGGCTTTCATAAATACGGTTAAGGTCCCTTGTTTCTTGACAGCTAGGAGAATTAAAAGCTTCATGTTAGCTTAGAATTTAACCAGGAACGCATATTAAAAAAAGTATTTTAATAGCCTTGATGAACAGCTCCCAGTATCTGATGAGTTCAGAGATCAGGTTCAAAAATCATTTCTCATGATGCATAACAGTATTTCAAATTAAATAGAAAGAAATAACAGTTAAAATATCTTCCATCCATTATGTGCGATAATGATCCAGACATTCAAATTTGATTATTACAATAATGGAAAGTTCTATTGCTTTTACTAGTGTCTTCCTCTAAAACTGCTGTATTTTATTCTTCTTTTCCTGTGAAAATTCTGGATATAGAAAGTTAAATATTCATCTGGATATGACAGTTCAATCTGAATTGTTATATTTGTTAAGATTTTGAGCAAACATGCAGGTGATATGTATGAATGTGTATGGCTTTCATGCAGAAGATGCTGGAGAATTGATCGAATTACAAAACTGGTCCTGGTTGCTTCTGCAGCCATTGCCTTAACCCTTATTACGATGTCCTTTTTGTGGACTATTTGCTTACTTCCAAGCAAAATGCAGACACTTTTATGTCAGATGCTTGAAAACTATTTGAAAACACAGCCTGTCAATTTAAAAGAAGAAAATGATAGATGCTTATATATGATAGACTTACATGCAAGAGCACACAAAGAAATAAAATTAACTGGTGTTTTTTTTTTTTATACTGAGAAACTAAAAAGTCCAGGGAAAGTAAGTACAGAAGCAATATATAAGGTGTATGTACACAGCTAGTTCCACAGAACCAGAAAATGGCAACTTCCTCTATAACAAATATGGGAAAGAACTCTCATTTTGAAAATGTAGTGTAAGAAAAAAAAGCTGTAATACACAATTCCAATTTATATCAAGAACAGGACAATCTCACTGTGAATAGAACTTCAGATCCATCTCTAAATTACAGTATACTGGATGCTACAGGACATAATTTGAAATGAGCCCTTACATTCTTTAGGATTCTATAAAATACCAGCATTCAGAAAATTAAATTTGAAGGTAATAATTCTTGTATAAAGTACAAAGATGCTGAAGATTATTTTTCTTTTTTTCTTAAGTATTAAACAGATTTTCCCCTGAATTTGATGTTATTATTCTAATAAATTCACCAAATATTTCTCAGCGTCCATATTCAGAGATATAATTGTTATAATCCTTTTGAATTAATGATAAAAAAGCAGCTGCATTTAGCGCCCACCCCCCAACCAACAAAAAAACCCTCTAAGTGGTATTTTGCCCTTGGAGAATAACTTGCTTCCTGTGCTCATTTTGATCACATGCTTGATACTTTTTAAATACATTTGCCACAATAAACAATTGGTTGTTTGCTTTGATTATATTCACAAAACCAATAAGCAAGTAGGACTTTTTAGACCATTGTAGAAACAGCCATACTATGTAACCTAGTAGCTTCTCTTGGTGGAGCTAATAGTAGATGCCTGGGAGAAAAATATTGTTGGAAAACAGAAAAATAGTGGTAGCATAGAAAAATGGTTCCCCCAAGCTTATATTCTTAGCTACTTGTAATCAGCATCTTGGGCATTCCAGCACCAGAGGTTGCAACTGCATTGTGTTAATTATCCTTGATGGGCCTTACTTCCATGAACCTCTCTAACTACTTTCTAAACACATTTGGATTTTGTAACATCCTGTGGCAATGTATTCCATAATTTAACTATGTATAGCATGAAAAAGTACATCTGTTTATTTTATACCTGCTGCCTAATAATTTCATTTAATGCCTCCTAGTTTTTCTCTTATGTGGAAAAAATGAATTAACATGCCAATTCTCCCTCTTCATGCCATTCATGATTTCACTACCATTTTTCATATATCTTCTTCATTGACCCTCCTCCAAACTGAAGAATTGTCTAATTAATCTTTCACAGTTTTCAATCAGTGCCATACTTCAGATCATCATTGCTCCCTTGTCTTTTCCAGGAACTTTTCTAGGAACTGTTCTAGATCTCCAGTATTCTTAAGAAGGTGTGGATCTAACATGGATTCATACAGTGAAACAACAGTTCTTCCTGTTTTCTCTGTATATTTCCTAGTAACTTTGAACATCTGTTTGCCTTTCTAATTGCTGTTGAGCTGCATGCTTTGAGCTGATGATTTCAAAGAACTACCAACACTGACATCAAGATTTTTCTCCTGAATAGCAGCAGATCCTTTGGAGTCTGTTACTGTGTATTAGAGTAGTTCCTTCCTGATGTGGATTACTTTTCATACTACTGTAGTTTGTCTGTGCATATTCATAATTCAGGCTGACTACTGATTAATGTTGATTTCTATGAAGCAGCTGTGTGACCCCATGGAGAAGCATGCATTAAACCCCAACAACTCATTTTGTGTAGGCTGCTGAACAGACATTAGATGAAAATTACTCCTGCTCTCTGTTCACCTGCGCTAATTTCAAACCAATGTCATAGGAGTGAAATGCTCTGTATCTTGTTACAAGTCCTTGGAGTTTACCCAGTCAAATCCATTTGTGATTCAAAATTTATTTATCTTGAAAGATGTGCTCTGCTTCTTACAGAGCTGAAAACAAATAAGAGATTTATACATTTTTTTCCACCCGAATTCTAAAGGAAGATAAATTAAAAAAAAAAATGTCACCAATCCTGCTGTCAAGAAACAAACCCATTTGTTATTTACAGATACCAAAGCATCAGTGAAACTACTCATTTATTACCACAACTTCATGTACACATGTAAATTAGCATTAAAATAAAGCTTAATTTGATGTTCCATTGACGAAACCCTGTTGGCAACTGTCTGGGTGCCCTGGGTGTTATTTCAGCCTCTGAGCACTGCACAGGAGACGTAAGTCTTTGAAATTATTTTTCCTTTCTGAATGAGGCAAAGAAGCACTATCTGACCTGAATTTATGATGAGTGTTGCTTATCAATGTTACCATTAATTTTCTGAGACTAAACAAAACTGCAAGTAGCACACAATCATGTTCCCAAAGGTATGTTGGCATGTTCTACCACTTTCTATTACATACATTTAGGCTGCATTGCTTTAATTATAAAAAGTAAGATCAAAAAGCTTTAAAAATATATAAATCCAAAGAATTTATAAATTCAAAGCTCTGTCTCAGAATAATACACTGCCACTGTTTAACATGTAAGTACCTCTTAAAATGCATTATGCATTTGCTCCTTCTTTATCTGCCTTTAAAGCACTCATGTCAGAATTTTGAAGTCCGTCTACACTAGACACCGTTCTCTAGAGTACTGAGTTCACCCTGTAACAAAAATAACTCTACTGCCTGCACCTTGATTTCAAATTATCTACCTCCCTGGTGTTAATCATTATAGTAACCAAACATATCACAACATTTAAATAGTGTCTGTGGCAGAGAAGTATTATCTTCTTCCACTTCACAAATATTAATCTGAAGCAGTTGAAAATATCAAGAAACCTAACCATTGCCCCAGGCTGCTGCTGTAACTAAGCCCAAAGCTTCTGAAATCACTGCCCTGGGATGACTGTCCTCCAGCCCAGTCTTGAAGCTGGGAGGGACCAAGCATACATCTCAGTAAAGCACAAAATATCTCAACTAACTTGGTCTTATTGGCCAGCCATCCTTAAGTCAGCGGAGCTGAAATTCTAAGCAGATGGTAAACATTCTTGAGGAAGTTGATGCAAGTTTCACTGGTAACTTAGGTAGGAACTGAGAATGAGATCAGGACTGGTAACTGATACTAAAGATAAATGGTAAAGATCAGATCAAGCAATTAGTTCAGTCTTGCAAACACTTACGCAGGTGATCAGTCATCTTTTTGTTATGAATGGTTTCTGTAAAGCCCAAAGGCTCCTTTGGGTGAATTCAGAGGTCCTGCTGTATAGGGACTGGACTTGTCTTCTAATCTTCAGCATCTTTGATTGATAAAAATTCTCTTTTCCTCTCTTTTCTCTCACGACTTTTCTATTTCAATAGATTTCATATTATCTATACTCAACAAGACCACTTAGGTTAATAGGGTTTATTATATCAAATGTAGTGTACACTTGTAAATTGTTTAAGGAAATTCATACTCAGGAAGAGAGGAAATAATTAGGAAACAGGTATATAGGAATGTGAAAAGGTAAAATGTGTGTTTAAAATAAAGCCGCAGTATTTTCTTTTATAGCTTCAAAATTATGTATTTTTTGTCAACCACTCCCAAAGTAAATGTATCACACTCAGGTAAATGGGAAGCAGGGTGAGTTAGTTCATTCCAAACTTTTTATATAATGACTGCTTCATAATTGATGGGAAAAAGTAGAATAAAATGGGCACAGTCTAATACTTTTGAGAAGTGGCACCAAAACTTTTTTTCTTGTTAATGTTTTCATCAGATTTGTGATGAATGAACTGGCCCCTTTTTACATGTGCAGGTTTCACTGTGGTGGTCAGAGTTAGGAGGTGGTGGCACAGTGTAGCATGGAAGGACCCACATGGCAGTGGCCACCACCGGAGACATGTGATGGAGAGCTATATTCTGAACAAACCCTGCCAGCTTATTCTGCTTACATGCTCCAAGTAAGAGTCTGTTAAGTTAATTGAGCTCCAAGGTTTTACCATAATTTCCGTGTCTTTCTGGGAGGGACAGAAGCCCTGGACAAAATGCTGGAATACCTTTTATAGCTGGCGTTTTTCCATCAGTCCTGAGAGTTATCAGAGAGTTACCAACAGTGAAAATTTGCAGTATAATTGGAAGTCTGTGAACTGATTCTGTATTAACACAGTGGCTTAAAGTACTTGGTTTTGCCAACACTATCAAAAATATCCTTGCCTTTAGCTGCTTGAGCCTAGCAATAATCACTGTTCCTGTACTCAGGCTTCATGTGGCAGGAGACTGCTTAATATTTTGCACTGTGTTTTCTGACATTCATCAGTTGTCCTTAATAGGTATTAAAACTGGTTGTAATAGGCTGTAAAAAATAGGTATTTCACTACTCAGTTATGTAATAGGCTGTAAAAAACTGGTATTTCACTACTCAGTTATGTTTTTATCACAGTAGATGCATCAGTCTAATTTTGTAAATCTTTTCTGCCCCAAAAGCATGTCCCCAAATGTATATACTGAGTTTTATAGGTAGTAATACATAGATTCTAAAATAGATTTCAAGTGCTCCTTAAGTTGTTATGGACAGGTGATGTCTATTTGTAATGCAGGTTTACGGACAGATAAACTGAGGTTTTGGAGGTGAAATGAACTGGAGAGTAAGTCAGTGACTAGACAGCATATGTTCTTAGTTCAAGCTGAAATAAGGTGAAAAAAGATTATGGTGAGTTCCTCTACATTGTGAATACAGACACGCAAATATGTATATATGAAATCTATACATAAGGCAGTCTCTCCTGAGATAAGAACCATTCTATGAAAGTTAGAAAACTCCCAAGTTCCTCTATTATATAATCTTTTAATAAGTTGGGTATAGTGCAATTAAACACCACAATCTGTTTGTGTAGCTACACATAAACAAAATGCTGGCATAGTGATAATTAACCTTACTTTCACCCCAAATTTAAATTAAGTAAATGCTTTGTAAGGGGAAGCCTGTCTCCTGGCTTGCCTGCTTTACAGCTCCCTAGGAATGTCTGTTTTCTTCTGCAAATGTAAGTCAAAAGGATATAGATCCTGGGCTGTTTGAGTCAGTAGTATCTTTAATCAATTCAAAGAAGGTCAAAGAAGCGTTTCTGCAGTACATATGGCAGATGCTTTAACTAATAGTTATTAGAGCCAATCACTATTCATCATCAAGGTTTCACTGGGGCTTGTGCTCTGGAGAAGAAACAGCAGGTTTTCCTATGCAGCTCATTGAGGTCATTCTTGTTTGCCCATTAACCCGTATGACAGCATAATATTAAAGCTGTCCCAAAAGTAGAATGTATTTTGCAGCATGTCGTGCTCTTTTGGAGTATGTGCTTGTCTTTCTAAGGTATCCTAATATATTATATTTTGAAACTACAGGTAAGGTGGGAACAATTCTTATTGGAAACTAAAGCATTTATATCACTAAAAACCAATAGCATGCTTGACATTGTAAAGATACATACAATTCCTGCTCAGGAAGGATTTGGATTTTGTTATCTAAGTCCTGAGCCACTACAGGTATGATTGACTCAGATGTTAGGACCAACTCCTTAGCTGTCGCAATTTCATTTACCTTAGGAAGGTAGGCAAAATTCCAGATTAAATTTTGGCTTCAAATCTATTGTGAATAAACTCTGTGTGCTCGTTCTTTGGCTTTTGATATATATTTTATCATTCCATACTGAAGATAACTGATAAGAATATGTTCTTAGAGGGTAGAATGTCATGGCTGCAAGGTGTCAAGCTCTCTTGTTTTACACTTCCTCTATAACAACTTATCCATCACTTTGTTGCACAATGCAATCTGGACATTGCTGTATATCTAACCCTGTAACTAAAAGTAGTGTCTTTGTTACACGGAGATCTCCGATACAGACTTAGCTTAAGTATGTGTGTACCCTGTCATTGCAATTTGGATCATGAATGTGATTTTGAAGACAGTCTCTCAGTCAGTCCCAATTTCAGAGTAAATTCAATCAAAAGATGTTCTCCAGGAGGAAACTAGTGACTCCAGCTGCTCATGGATGCTCAATCCCTGGGACAAGCCTAGTAAGTCTAGTAAGCCTAGTAAGTCTAAAGTAAACCCATTTGTTATGTCACTGTGGATGCTGAGTCCTCAGCACCAACTGTTTTGCTCTACAGACTCTGCTCCTCTTGCCAGCATAGCCTGAGAGCCCTAACAAGATCACAAACAGTAGGACATTAACACAAGGTTTTAAATAGATTTTTGAGTGATAAAAAAACTTCTGACATGAACAATACTTGAGGCAATGAAAATCAATATGAATTTCCCAAGCTTCCTTTAAAGATAAGTTCATTATTAAAAAGTGTTGCAGTACTTTGATCCAAAGAACTGTAGCTAACAGAAGTGCTAAAACAATACTGACAAAAGCAATATAATAAAATGTTTTATAAAAAAATCATAAAGCAAATCCACTCTAAGTTTTGTCTGAGGGTGGACATTGCATGCTGTGCCAAATTTGCTGAGCATGCATTGTTTTTTCTCAGTGATAATTTAACAACTTGATTTAGGTATATTATTGTTGTACTGAAAAGAAGCTGCTTAACGGTTTCATATATTATGTAAGTTGTTTAAACACATGCTAATACAGCTTCAGACCTATTACTTTTCAATCATAGTCAGATTACATTGTTCCACAAAGTGTATTCCAACAAGGGGGAATGCAGTTAGAAAAGACCGTAACCTGTTGAGGTGAAGGGGTATCGAAAAATCACATATGATTTCAGACTTTAGGAGGCAAAGTAGTTTCAGAACCAGCAGAGAAGTATTGATACCACTGTACAAATCACTAATAAGAACAAATCCAGAGCAAGTGTCCATGACTGCTAAATTCAAAGAAGAGCAGGTAAAGACAAGAACAAATAAATGATCAAGAGAATAGAGAGCCTGTTTTATGGACTAGAAGAGCATGATGTTTAACCTAATAAAACTAAGGCTGAGAGGGGAGATGAGTGCTCACTATGAATGTCTGAGAAGATAAACGTCAGAGGTGAAGGAAGCTGTTTAAGCTTAAGGACAATTTCAGCACAAGAATAAATGGAGATAAACTGGCTAGGAGTGAATTTAGCCCATAAGGAAGTTGGAATGAGGATTCCACACGTTTGGAAAGGAGAAGCAGAGAAAACAATGTAGCTGATTTAAAGATAGAGCTTAAATTATTTATGAATAAGAAGCCACAAGGAAGTCATCTGTCAAAGGAGGAGCCGAAGTTTAAATGACCCCACACAGACCTTCAATTTTCCATCTTCATACCTTAGAGGATAAGGACAGTCTTGAGTTACGCAGAACTTTATAGAACTTTCCTTGTGAATATGTTTTTTCCATAAACTTTTGTACCAGATTGCTTGCAGCCTCACAAAGCAGTAAAGGATTAATTCAGAATTCACAAAGATTCTGAAAGCTATGTATAAACTGGAAAATGATATGATTGAACTTAAATGTGTCATGTATTTTGACAATAAATGATAGATGACATTAAATGCTTTAGGGGCTTAAACATTTCCGTCTCATTATAAAGAATTATAATTTAACCATATACTGTCCATAATACTCATCTGGCACTCTCAGAGAAGGTAATTAAATATGTAATAATAAAAAGATGGTGATTAGTATCTTCCTAGGATCTCATCTCTGCATGTAAATGACATCAAAACATTAAGTGGGGAATAATGGCAGCAAATGTAAAGGATTCTGTTCTCAATAACAACTTCATAAATTTGATGCTGACTCCTCTAAAGTTGATCTTGATTTACACCAGCATAGTCAAGAGCAAAATGTGTTTCAGAGTCACTTACTCAATTTCAATACACCTTACATCAGTGAAAAATTAATCATGTAAAAGTTCTTTGAATTAAATGGCATTAAGTAATCAGGATTGAACTAGTCAGGTCTAGATTGGAGTTCAGCTCAGCTGATTTTTTTACTACTGATTTCAAAAAGTTCTAGTTTTCATAAATTTTCGTTATTGTTAGCCAAAAGCACTTCTTTTGGATATGCATTTCCTTTTTTTTTTTTTTTTTTTTTTTCTTCTGGAAAATCTGCACCATAAGATCAAATTCCTGAGAGACAAGCTGTGTAATAGGCCTGGTTGGAGAGATCCTTCCTCACCTTTACCTCACTTTTTTACCACTGTTTACCACTGTTTCCTTCTCCTTTCATTTTTACCATTCTATTAATATGACTTGAAAATTTCATTATTTTGCTTCTAGTGGGGCGGAACACACATTGAAATGTCAACTTCAGTTAACTAAAAATTGAAAAAATATCAGTTAGCCAGAGGATTAGATATGATTTACCCTGAAATGGTAATGGAGTCTTGTACAATGATTGAATTATTTCCCATTAGAAAGTTGGTTTTTTAGTAATTTTAAAAAATCAGACAATTGCCTTTCAGATATAGTGAATATTGAAGTTAGTTTAGTCTTACAAACTGATATATTTCTTAAAAGAGTTGAGCAATCTCCAATAATTTGTTGTTGATTGTCAAGAACTTTATGCCTGCAAAATAAAGAATAGACTGTGAACCTGTGTTCTTACATTCAGTGATAAACTACAAAATCAAATCCAGCTGTATAGTTCATTGATTTTTATACTAGTTATGACCTTCTGAAGGAATTTTTTTTTCATACACATAAAATGTGTGTGGAATAAAAAAGAATTATTCTTTTCACAGAATTATTGACACTATTCATTGCAAGTATTAATTTTTGCCTTGAGGGAAAGGTCTCTGGTTTGAAGGTACCATGGACAAAGCAGAACCAAGGAAATCTGCTTCTGTATTTCAGGTATTACTACTAGAGTATACTTGTAATTTCCATTTGTATTAATCCTTGTAGTCCCTAGCACTTTCTAAGGCCAAGTACTGAACTCACTGAATTTCTGTGAGAAGCAAGATAAACACTTTCCACAGTTCAATGAAAGGAAATAAAATCCTTGAAGCACATGATGCAACAGCATTACCCTTTAGGCTATCTGTTGTGTCTGAGTAAGGAGGTACCTACTGTGTTTTACTAATCTTTGTTTGCTTTGCTTATAAGTAGTGCCTTAGAAGTAAGAAAATCAAAATGTCTTATATTTTGCTGCCACTCTGGAGACCAAAAAATTTTTTTCCTGATTATTTTCTAGAGCAATGAATTTACAATGAGTGTGGTAATGCATAGTACATTGCTTCAAGCATGATTTTCTATTCATCACTACCTATTAATTTGGTATTGCAGCTAGTGTGATTCTAATGCTCACCATATATTACCTACACTTAGAATTTATTTATCATAGAATCATAGAATCGTTAAGGTTGGAAAAGACCCTTAAGATCATCGAGTCCAACCGTTAACCTATCACTGCCAAGTCCATCACTATATCATGTCCTCGAGCACCACATCTATCCATCATTTAAATACCCCCAGGGATGGAGACTCAACCACTTCCCTGGGTAGACTGTTCCAATGCCTGACTACCCTTTCGGTGAAGAAGTTTTTCGTAATATCCAACCTAAACTTCCCTTGATGCAGATTGAGGCCATTTCCTCTCGTCCTATCGCTTGTTACTAGGGAGAAGAGACCAACCCCCACCTCGCTACAACCTCCTTTCAGATAGTTGTACAGAGCAATAAGGTCTCCCCTCAGCCTCCTCTTCTCCAGACTAAACAACCCCAGTTCCCTCAACCACTCCTCATAAGACTTGTGCTCTAGACCCTTCACCAACTTCGTTGCCCTTCTCTGGACAAGTTCCAGCACCTCGATGTCCTTCTTGAAGTCAGGGGCCCAAAACTGAACACAGTACTCGAGGTGCGGCCTCACCAGTGCTGAGTACAAGGGCACTATCACCTCCCTGGTCCTGCTGGCTACACTATTCCTGATACAAGCCAGGATGCCATTGGCTCTCTTGGCCACCTGAGCACACTGCTGGCTCATGTTCAGGCGGCTGTCAACCAGCAACCCCCAGGTCCTTTTCAGCCAGGCAGCTCTCCAGCCACTCCTCCCCAAGCCTGTAGCGTTGCCTGGGGTTGTTGTGACCCAAGTGCAGGACCCAGCGCTTAGCCTTGGTGAATCTCATGCAGTTGGCCCTGGCCCAATGGTCCAGCCTGTTCAGGTCCCTCTGCAGAGCCTTCCTACCCTCCAGCAGATCAACACTTCCACCCAACTTGGTGTCATCTGCAAACTTACTGAGGGTGCACTCGATTCACTCATCCAGATCATCAATGAAGATGTTGAACAGGACCGGCCCCAGTACTGAGCCCTGGGGAACACCACTCGTGACCGGCCGCCAACTGGATTTGACTCCATTCACCACGACTCTCTGGGCTCGGCCGTCCAGCCAGTTTTTAACCCAGCGCAGAGTGCAATTTTTTTGAGTGACTTTTGGGGATGTTTGTTTATTCATTATTTCTGTCGCCTTTGGTGTCCACTACACAGTGCTATTCTATGTGTCATTTTAAAGGCACCTTCTGAGGCTCTCCTTGCTCAGTAGAAGTTATCTGATGTTTGCAACTTAATCTGTAAAGGGAGAAAACTGCAATTTGTTCCTTTAGCCTCCTAAAACTATCTAAACAATGTTTTCCCCTGTCTCAGCATGTGGGTCTGTATGTGCATGTATGTGCATGTTTCTAACTCATTGCAAATGTGCTTAATGTTCAGAGACATTAGTTGATGGCTAATATTATTCATAGAGGGAAATCTGAAGTTAAAGCTGCTGATTGCCACTGTTGGATATCAGTGTGAATGTAAATTCCAATAACTCTCTCACATGCAGGGATGTGAGTTAAACCAATCTGTAAGCTGATATATGACAAGTTAGACCACCGCTTTTTGTCTGACACTAGAAAAGGAAAATATATCTCTAGTAGAAAATGAAAAAAATTACTTTAATCTTTTCAGAAATAAAGCAATAAAGAATATCAAACCGTTAATGAATTATTTGATACCTTTAATACCTTAATACGAGTCAAGAGTTTAACACTGTTTTGCTTTAGAACTATTAATTATACTTGATTTGAAAAAAAAAAATGTGGGAGAGTAAAATTAGTGGTTTCAAGAGACCTAATATCACCTGGTTTTAATATTAAAATAATTATGACAACATACTAGAAATTTGGAGGAAAATGTGTTTTTGAAGTTACTCTTCCTAAAATTGTAGATCATATATTTTATCAAGAAACCTCATCCTTCATTCACAGATAGCAGCTCAGCTGGCCACACAAGGGTGACTCAGTCTGTCCACTGCCTGCTTCTTGCAGTTTTTTCCAGTTCCTCACAGTGACATCAGCAACTCTAGAACTAAAGAGGAAACACCTACACATTAAAAAAAAAAAATCATAGAACATGAAAAGGCTAAATGATCCCCTTGTTTTGTTTATCAACTTCTCTCTCTGGATTTCAAGATGTTTAAAAAACCCACTAAAATCAATTTATTTCAGCAGCACCCTTCTATTCTCATGTTCTGCTTAAAAAAAGTCAGAGAAACTACTAGGCATCTAAGAAAAATGTCTAAAGTTTCACTTTCAATTTTGCACATGTGTTTCTGTATCTATAAATCATATTTTTAGCATTTTGCATAAGTTAAGAGTTATGAATTTATTTTATTATTACCTGATGATAAACAACTTGTTTAATGTAATTAATTTAAATTAGAAATCTTCAAGCTTTACAATGGAGTACTGATGTGGAAGTCTCTGTTCAGGGCAGACACTTTTCTAAAGTGAATAACATTTTTCAGTTTCCAGTTTCAGAAGTTATAGAAGAGATAAACAGGCATTTCAGAACTCTAAATTCAAGTGCTTTCAAAAGATTAGGCATCCAGAAATTGACCTACCAATAATCACTGTTTATTATAGACAGCTAAGCCAAAAGTTCAATAACAAAGTGTACCTCTCATCAGAAGACTTATTTGTAAGCAAGTCTATAACAAGATACATCTTTAGTCACAACTTTGAAAAGAATCCAAGTAGATTGCACTGAATTAGAAAGAAACTAATTAAGAAGAGTCAAGCATGAATCCACCTCTCTTGCTTTAGTAAACTGGTATCACTTTCTTATCTTTTTCCCTTCCACAAGCTATTTTAAGTGCCTATTATTTTACATATACCTAATTTCAATTTCCTTGTTTGCAGCGACCATATGTGTCTCACAAAGTATAAAAAAATTGAACTACAGAAAAGAAAAAAATATATTTTATAGAATAGCCCTAGTCATTCTGTTCCTATTTTGCTTGTATATAGTCTCAAATTCTCTTCCACTACTATTTAAAGTGAATGTAAAAAAATTTTTTTAATTTCAGGCTAAAAGAAACAAAGAAAGATTATTTTTTTTTCCCTGTGCTGAACCAGACCCAAGGTCTATTCGTGTGAGTGCGTGTGTGTGTGTGTAATGTCAAAAAAATCCAATAATGTCCAATATCTAATGTTTCAGATAAAGCTGTAAGTTATCCACATCCATTCTTGTCTTTGTTTTTAGTAGTTGGAGATTTTCTAAATCAGAGATTATTCTGAAGTTCAATATTCCTTCCAAATTTTTAAGAGTTGATTCTTATAATTCAGGATAACTCTGATTTTCTTAAAAACCTTCAGCCTCTTATATTCTTGACCTCAGAACTTCCCATTGGCAATGAGTACCACAGCTTAATCCTGTAGTATTGAAATAAGAAAAACCTTTTTTTTAAATTTTGAAATGTTCATATTTTCTACAGTCTTATTTGAAGACTTCAAGAGATTTCTACAACTTTAATTTCCCATTTTCTGCAGACATAAGGATATGTGACCATTTGCCAAACTTCACTATAGTAAATGGTGGAAAGAGCTACTTTCCAGTTTGCTCAGGTAAATATGCATATGTGAACAAAAAATATTCCCTTTAACACTACAGTAAAGTAAAAAGCAAATTAAGTATGATCTTAGACCACTTGAGTATTCTTTCATTGTGCTAACTTTACCAATGAATACTGATTTCAGTGGGTGACAAAGGGATCCTTCAAATTACTGGATTTAGTAGAAATACATTGCAGGACCAAGCTGCTTGTTTATTCCTCTATCTAGAAGTATTATTATCACTGTGTATAATTTCTGGACATTTTTAACACCTCCTAATTCTCAAATGCCTTTTTTTTAAAATCTATCATTTTCAGTGTGAAGAAAATGTATTTATGGTATTAACAATTATAGTATGAGATAAAAATGTAAACCGTAGCAGAAACAAACAGGCAGAATCACCTCATTTTTTAGGTATTTTTCAGTCTGTGATCACTTTCGTGACATGAATCTATGGATTTGGGTCAATAGAGAATAATACTATAAACTTCCTCAAAGTAATTTCAGCTATCTAATGGATGAAAAAATGAAAATATGTAATTTTTAATTTTTCTTATGTAATTTTTAATTTTTCTAAGTCATATTTTATTTTCTGTTGTAGTGAAAATAGTAATGTTGCAACATTACTGCTATTTGCTATGGGAGAAAGATGTCTTTACTGCTGCATAGAGATAATACCTGCAGATTACTTTCTGAAAGAGACAAACTGCAGAGTGCTAGACACTCAGCTGAAGATAGGCAACCTTCAACAGAGACATAAGGCAATACGAAAAAAATCTGTTCAGCTGTTAACAATAGGGAAGTGATATTAGTGTTTGTATGCTTCCAAGACCCACAAAATAGACATGGCACTTGTGAATCTGTGTTTTGGTATTGCTGTTTTCCCTGGCCTATTAGTTAGCGTATTGGTCGCAAAAGCAGACAAATTCCAGCCCTTTCTCAAAGAGCTATCAAATTATTTTATAATAAATATTGATCAAAGTAAGAAGTTCAGAGCTTTGCACTCCCGTGAGAGTTCCTTGTTCCTCAGGTGTAGGCCCACACATTCATCAGCTCTCACTTGTTGAGTCTCAGTTGGACAGTGAAATTTTAATTACCCCAATCATCCTTGGAACAGCTTCAGTACAAGGGACCAAAAGAGCGTGACGACCACTTGTTGTTTAGGAGAGTGTTAGCCGGGTTAAAAAGTGCATGAGAAAACATTCTCAGAAAACATTTTGCCAGATGATCATGTTCCAGTGTGCTGGCTCTGGTGACTGTTCTATCATGGGTATAGGTCTCAGTGTCTGGGGACCTCAGTGATGGGAAGTTAAAGGCCGAAGGATTGTGGGTGCTTCTAGACAACAGCTGAACACGGGCCTTTAAGATCAGTCTTGTGGTGGAAAGGCATCCATTTATATACAGAACTGTATATAAAACTATGGACTGCTTTTGTGCTCCTGTAATTGTCTTTGACTTAAACAATATCTCCTGACTACATGACTAAGGTGGAATAAATACTGCTACTAATAAATTAATACTAATGATAAATAATAAAACTACTGAATGTCACAAAATTATGTAAAGCCTGGCACAAAATTTGCCACAAGCACTGGTGACTTATTAGAACTGCAGTTTAGCAACAGCTGATTATGTCATTTATGAACTAGAACAGGCTAAGAACAGTAAATTAGATAATTCACAGTAGATTGATGAGAGGTCAGAGAGTTTTTACATCTTCCATTAGAGATGTTTAGTTCATCACAGTTTATCAGGTGTTGAAACTTTGGCACAACTGGCCTTCAAAAGAGCAAACGTGACTAGCTCTTGGTTTTGGGCAATACTGTTGAATGTCTTCATGTTTTGATATAATATATATGTTATGAAGTCTGGTTCTTATAATGAGCATTAGCTACAGGTTTGAATGTATAGAATGGTGGATGACCACTCACTACAGATTTTGGGGCTAGACTCACATTTACACGAAACTCAGCTTTGCATTTACATTTCGTATGATGCATCCTCATATCTTTCAGGTGCAAACCAGAAATATATGTATGCTTCTGAAAAATAGTCTGTGAAAATGGTGGCATTTGTATCGTGCAAAGGACTCAGGAGTTGTAATACCACCTTTGATGAATGCAAAGCAATGTGATAAATTTAAAACAACAGTGTCTTTTTCCAATTTCCAAGTAAAAGAAGCATTGCCTGAGGTAAATTGAACCTTTAATGGCCCTGTAAATGAGGCTATAGAAATCCTCAGGACTTCTTAGACAGGTTCTTCCTTAGCCTCTTCCAGCTGGTAGATAAATTCCAAATGTAGCTTGCTTTCTGATTTCCCCAAATCTGTTTTCTTTCTACACTCTATAGCATTTTGCCTTTTCTCTTCCTACCCTGGAGTCCTTGAATTGTTCCAGCAGTCCAACAATTCTCTCACAGGCTGGCATCAATATACCATGAATTGTACAACTGCTGTTTGTTTCAACAAAGCTTGCTACTCATTTCTGATTTGTGGTTATAAGTCACTCAATTTTTTACTTTGTATTCCAAGAGCAATTTTTGGTGATAAAAATCTAAAGAACGATGAAAGTAGAGTTTAATTACCTTTAGTAAGGCACTCAATAAAAACCAAAATATATCAGATTAATAGAAGTTGAAAGGGTAAGTATGTTTCACATGCAACCCAGGGGTAGCAGACTTACTACAATAAGAAAATTACTTTGGTAATTATTTGAAATCTTTCTGTTGAGCACAGTAATATACCATGCTATAAAACTGCATAGACAGAAAAAAAAAGTCCATTTGGGGAAAATATTCTCCAGAAACAATGAAACAATTATGGGGCAATATATGATTTTTCACTTGAGTCTACAGTGTACAGAGAAGATTACAGACTGATATTTTCATATTAACTGTTGTAAGAATTTTCCACTTGAAAACCTTTTAGATGAGAAGTATTCACAGAGGGCTCTATGCCTGGTCATCCGGCTAAATATTAAGTTGTCTGCTCACCTCCCTTGCTTCTGCATTCTATATTCTATATTCTACAAAGATGGTGTTACATCTCCTAAGTCATCCTTTCCTGTTTTCTGAAAGCCTGGTCAGGTGGCTAGGGAGGCTTTCACCTGCTTATCAGACAAAGTAGAGCAATGGGAAGGTGTCAGAGCTGTTTGTAAGTGCTCACTCTCTTGGAAAGAGTGAGGAGTCATTTAGGGGTAGAAGCAGGGCTGACAGCAGTGAAACTGTATGCTACTGGGGGAGACAACATAACCAAAAGCCAGAAAGTTGATGATACCCAAGTACTGTGCATAATAAAATTCTTTCCTTTCTCATATAAGCAATGATATTGTACGACATTTTATTGCCTTGATTGCACAGATCTCTGAGTAGTTCAGGGAATTAGGGAGATTGCAGTTTACAAATTTTCTTTTGCCTTCATATAAGCTGAAAAAAGTTCCTAGTAAGCTGTAACTATTTAAGCAATAGAAAGACTAAAACTGATTATTTGAATGACGATAAAGACAATACAGTATGCTTACATAAAAACAAATTGTTATTAATTCTGTAGGCATCATTAAAACCTCTGCATTGGTCCTGAACAGTAATGTGGTACTGCAGCAACTTCACATTTTGAGTATGCCAATATGCCAGTTATTAGGTACCTGGAATGGAAAATGCAGGGATTTTCTGATCTTCACTCCTGTACCTGACTTCAGTCTGTATTCATATCACTGCAGAGATGAAGTGACCTACTTAGCTTCAATCTCATCGTAAGTTTTTCTTTTTCAGATCCATTAAACCCAATTTTTGTTTATCTTATTGTAAGTTTTGGCACTTAGAAAGTATCTAGCATGCTGGTAACCACTAGGAAGTTTGCATGGTTAGTATGTTATACTTACTTCCTCCTCTTTGACTTGCAGGGCTAGCTTTCTATTAGGATCTTCAAAATTCAGTAGCTTTCAAATTTTTTCTAGATACAGATTAAAACAATCTTTAGTCTCATCTATTTGTGATTTGTGTTTCCAGCAGCAGTTCATCCTAGCTTTAGTGTTCCCATACCCATGTTAATTTGCTATGTTGGCAAATGTATAGCTCCTTTAAATCCAGGTTTATAAATAATTTATTAAAATTATTCATAATTAATTGAGTTTCTAATTTGCCTTTTGATGAAACACTCCTGGATGCCCAGCGTTAAAGGCTTTATTGAAGTGTGGCCTGATTAACTGATTAATAGATTTTGCTTTTTACAGAAGCCTTTTACATATGTGAGCATGATTATATTCTATCACATTCAGGGGGAAATGGAGTAGTTTAGGCAGAGAAATGCTTTGGTCTTGTTATTTAATTAATTTAATGTTGTGTGAAAAGGTCAGATTGACAATTCTGCAGAATCAAGTTCTCTTTATTCATAGCACTATCCAGCATTGAACTTCCCCCCTCCGGATTCCCATAACTCCCTTCTGCTTACCAGTGTGCTCCAACCTCAAGCAGAATTATTTTAGAAGGATCTACTTACTGTAGAGTGCTGAATTGTCTTAAATTTAATTATTCAAATTCATGCAACTAACATTCTTGTTATTTTCTAGCTCTTTTTCTTCCTTCTAAAGTCCTTTGATTTCTACAGTCTTGGGTATCTCTTTGTGAACCATATTTTGTTTCCCTATGCCATTTATTTTTTCTCTAGAACAGGTCTTTCCTGTGATATTTGTATAGGATGTCCCTTTCCACAGTATCTCTGAATGCTTCAAGTCTCAATTCCTTTGTGAGAATAATAATGGTCTTGGAGTGCAGGAAGATACTATTCAATCCTTGCAGTGTATATAAGACAAAAAGACCACGATGGCTCTACTTTCCTTTTAGGAAAGGAGGCTAAAAAATCTCTAACAAGCATTTGCTAAAAAGGTGGGCATATTTTTACAAAATATCTGAAAGTGCATTCACTTGCATATCTGGTGCAGGATTCCCTGGAATCTTCCAAAATCTGTACACAAATAATCTGAGGACTGATGTAGGTATTTTGTATATCACTGGTGATAAATATTTGTAGGCGTGACAGATTTGTGTGTCAATATTCCTTTTACCTGTAAATAGATTTCTATTTGTAGAGCACCTGCAAGAAAAAAAATAAGATTATTTTCATCAATTTCAGATGAACAAGAAAAAATATTTCAAGCTGGGCTGAAAATTACAGTTGCTTTACAGAAAGTAGCATATCAGTTCCTATACAGTAGCATTTGAAATGAAGAAGAGACAAGTGAAAGAACGAAGTCACTCATTACCATAAGTATTGAAGGCTGACTAGGCTTGATAGGAAAAGCCTCATTGCCAGTACAGCAACAAGCTTATGTATAGCAAGCAACTAGTTCCACAAAGCCTGTAAGAAAAAGACAGTGCAGTTCCTTCTAATGAAAATTGTTTATGTGCACTTGTATCTTATTTTCCGACATGAGCTGCGGTGTTGTGCACGTTGTTTTATCACTGGCTTCTGAAAGTATTTAAAGCTAGACATTTCTACATCTTGTGGCATACCGTAGCTTTTACTGTATTCAACTCATCTTCTAACACTGGATTTTGTTACTGGCTTGAAACACTTCCTGAAATTTTATTTTTGTGCCTTTGAGACGTGTTGCTGATGCACGTTGGTCCTTCACCTTCTTTCTGTCTTTGCTAGGACTTTCTTTAACAGAAATGCATATATGTAAAGCTGGTATTGGTATTAAGGTTTCACAGTTTTACTGCTGCTGGAGACCTACATATCATCCCATCCCAGTTTACAATGACCTTTCTGTTCTTCAGTGGCTATTTTTACTTTGGTTAGTCTCAGATCCTGAAGGTTGTGTTTGTTTATGCTGGCTGCAGTTTGAAGGGGCTACAGGTAGAGTCAAGTGTCAGTATAGTAGCATTTCCTTGCTCTGTGGTCCTTGCCTGGGACTTCCCTGAAACATTCGAGACAGTTAAGATATTTTTCATGACAATAACTAGAGCAACTCATAGGCTAGTGGATTTTCACATTCTAAAACATTCACTTTAGAAAATGACCTTTAGGACTTTTTCCTTCTCTGCTTATTGAAGTTCTTCCTGACTAACTACTTCATGAGGAAGCTTGCCAAGTGACTACAATACTGATGCCAACTTTTAGAGTTTACAAGTACACAGTTTGAAAATAAGTTCAACTACCTGTATGCAACAGTGACGATGGTTTTTTCTAGTGACAAAAATAAATATATTTACTAGCTTTAAAAACTTTGATGAGCTGCATTGGAGAGCTGAAAGTGCCTCTGGCATTTGCGGCCAGTATGAATAAATCTCTACTATATGGTGCAAAATAACTCTTACAAAGAAAACAAGCCTGTGCCCTCTGTTTCCTTGAGTGAAAGATTTTGAGCTAATTGAACGAGCAGCAAAGTTTTAACCCTAAATAGTGTTTACTTCTAAAATGATATATTTCAACCATGACATTTCAGTCCTGGAAATGCCTTTGTAGCAGAAGTTTGTGAGAGAGGATCCTTCAGCTGTTACTGTGATTCACTGCAGTCCTAACCCTTGATGTTTTTGCAATGTCAGGACTCACACTGCTTCCCCTCTCCTGTATTTCACAAGCAGTAGTAATTCTTATCTGTAGTTCTCTACTATTTCAACTTAGCATTTTGATCTTGGCTTGGAGCAGTTTCTAAAATAACTTTCCTATACTCCTGAGGCAGCTTTGTCAGAACACCTCAGTTGTGATCTTCCGTATTCCTTGGATCTGGGTCTCTCTTGCGCAGAAATACAGAGACACTGGAAAATTTCTATGGTGCTTTTGAAATGTGCAAAAGCGTGAAATGAAATATGACCATTCTAAGGAATTTTAACAAACTTTAGACCGGAGCTGAGATTTAAAAGGGCACTGCCTTTACATTCTTTTTGTTGTTGTTGTTGTTTAGTACTACATCAAATCAACTCTTTCTCTTTGTAATATCTATCTCAATGCTGTACAGTTCTGGATGGAGACTTAACATTTTTTTGGAGTCAGGGTAGTCAAACTGGTATGTCAGCCTCATCATTTTAAGCAGTTTTGAAATAAAATGGGAGATGGTAAGTAATGTAAAAAGAAAATCCCAAGTACTTTGACTCTAAAATGTTCTCTCACACTCTTTTTTTTTTTTCCCCCAAGAAGATTAAATTAGTTCAGTACAGCTCTGGTTATAATGATCTGATTCCTGATGCTACTGTGATTAAACTGAGTGCATTAAAGTAAGCAATGATAAATTAAAAGCACAGTAGAAATCTTTGTGGGTGTGAACAGATGAGTAATCTTAATTGGAAATAAAATATGCCCATTATTCTGTGCTATAAATGGACTTCTATATTATGAATTGAAGAGATAAAAACTTGATGTGTGGTGCAGTGCCACATTAGAGAGAAGTTCAGTACAAGTGTACGGAGTAAAGCCTTTTCTTAGATTATTAAGGACAAACACAAGCTTTCACAATGCCTCAGTAGCATTTCTTTGCATGTGCAAAACAGATGCAAGCAGTAACCTTTCTGTTGAACATTCAGATTTTCATGATTCTTTTAGAAAATTCCCTGTAAGTACTTTTCTTTAAAGTGATAACACAGTATATTCCCATTTATTTTAATTCCCAGTATTTCCCAGACTAAATAACATAATTGGTACTGTTATGAAATCCACAAAAAATGGCAGAGATCTGAAGCTGCAAAGTAATTACTTAAAGTTTAAAGAATCTAAGAAAAATCTGTGTCTTTCAGTTTAATGGTTCCACGTGATCAACATGTATGACAGGACTCTCCACACAAAGTATATGGATACATTTGTCTTTTGTGAGAACTTGTTTTTTATTCAGAAGTAGCACTTGCTATTTTCTTGCTTCATTGGTAGAGTGCCTCATGAAATTTCTGTTGCTTCTCAGTGGGAACAGAAGAACGGGCTGTGTGGGCTGAGTTGCCTATTGATAACACAAAAACACATTTAAGCCTATTGAGTAAAAACTTTCTGATCCCTATCAAATATGAAGAGCCTGTTACATATGATGCCAGTTGTGAACAAACTCTTAGACAAGTGTTTTGAAGCTCTCCCTTTTGTGATTGCTGTATGTGGAGCTAAATAGATCCTTCACTCAAAAAAGAAATTAAAAAATCTCTCTCTTCTGAGAACCTAAGTATTTCAGAGCATTCAGAGCTCTAAGAGGCAGTCTAAGGTGTAATTTGCACTTCTACCACACGGAATATTGTTTACCTGAAACTAAGTGATAGTCTTAAGAGTAAAAAAAAAAAACTTCTGCCATTAGAATTATGAATGAAAATGAGATTAGTCCCAGTGCTCATCTCTATAACCTAAAGTTCCAAATTTATACAAATGAGAGAATTTTGCTTTTCAAAGTAAGATTTGATCCATAGAGCCAAATGATCAGTGAAAGAAGTGATCATATAACTTCTACTATAATTAGACTGCAATATAGCAATGAACCAACCTAGATAATTAACCGAACAAAGAATAATCATGTTAGCTCTCAGTGCTGACAGCTGGTGCTCTGTGTTTGCCAAAACGCCTTGTTGTGTTAAATTTAGTTACGCTAAAATAACCTGCATGTATTGTATTTGTATTAAAAGGTTTTATTTTGCCTTATAGAAGCACTGCTCTTCATGCAGTTCAGCAGTCTGAGAGCTGAAGGTTACAGGGACAGAGAACTCGCTAAGTTGGAGACTATGATATAATAACTTTGTTCTACTTTACACCTCTGAACCTCATTTTAAAAATTATTCACATGCGGGTGGGTGACTGCCGAATTCTTGCTATGTCTGTTTTATGTAACATTTCCACTGATCCTAAACTGCACAGGATCTGAGACAGTCACTTTATGAGCTCATACATCACATTTATAAGCATCTCTAGAGACAGCTAATGCAGAGATACAGATAATGCAGAAAGATATTCCATGGACTTCAAAGTTTGAGGCCCTGTAATCTTGAATTGTAAGCGGAAAACAAGGAATGTTCTGGCTGTAGCTCATGTTTTGCTTATGCCAGCCCAATTTCACTGAAGCATAATTTATTTGCTTCTTTCTTACATAGTGACAGAATAAATCTATGAGTTAATCCCAAGAAAGTATGTGAAAATTGATAAGGATCCTGCTTTAGAGTCACTAATGCTGGAATTAGCTTTTCTACTGGTGCAAGGAAGCCCGAGTATGTTAATCCTCACATTCAATAAATGGTGTAAATCTTATATATCATTTCCATCTTCTTCCTGTACCAGAGGTAACATAGTGAGAGGACAAGGTTTAGGGTGGTCTTTATGATAAGTTTGTTTTTCAGTTAAGTAAATTATGTCACTGTGTCCAGAATGTGCCTTTTATAAATCTAAAATGAATACATATCTGCTACTCTCCAAGATTAGACTAATATTAATTGAAACCTCAAAGTATATTATTCTTTTTCCCCTGTTACATCTATAGATCATAGAATCATAGAATTGTTAAGGTTGGAAAGGACCTCTGAGATCATCGAGTCCAACCTGTTAACCTAACTGCCTGGTCCACCTCTAAACCATGTCCCTAAGCACCACATCCACACATTTTTTGAATACTTCCAGGGACTGTGATTGCACCACTTCCCTGGGCAGTCTGTTCCAATGACTAACCACTCTCCTTGAAGAAATTTTTCCTAATATCTAATCTAAATCTCCCCTGGCACAACTTGAGGCCATTTCCTCTTGTCACTTGGGAGAAGAGACCAACCCCCACCTCGCTACAACCTCCTTTCAGATAGTTGTAGAGGGCAATAAGGTCTCCCCTCAGCCTCCTCTTCTCCAGACTAAACAACCCTAGTTCCATCAGCCGCTCCTCATAAGACTTGTGCTCTAGACCCTTCACCAACTTCATTGCCCTTCTCTGGACATGCTCCAGCACCTCGATGTCTTTCTTGTAGTGAGGGGCCCAAAACTGAACACAGTACTCGAGGTGCAGCCTCACCAGTGCCAAGTACAGGGGCACTATCAGCTGCCTAGTCCTGCTGGCTACACTATTCCTGATACAAGCCAGGATGCCATTGGCCTTCTTGGCCACCTGAGCACACTGCTGGCTCATGTTCAGGTGGCTGTCAGTCAACACCCCCAGGTCTTTTTCAGCCAGGCAGCTCTCCAGCCACTCCTCCCCAAAGCTGTAGCATTGCCTGGGGTTATTGTGACCCAAGTGCAGGACCCGGCACTTAGCCTTGTTGAATCTCATACAGTTGGCCTCAGCCATCAATCCAGCCTGTCTAGATCCCTCTGTAGAACCTTTCTACCTTCAGGCAGATCAACACTTCCACCCAGCTTGGTGTCATCTGCAAATTTACTGAGGGTGCGCTCAATCCCCTCATCCAGATCATCAACAAAGATATTAAACAGAACTGGATTTTACGCCTTTTTTTACAGCATAATTATACTGGCTGCAAAATAAGTGAATTTGAATGAGTGAATTCCTACACAATCAAATTAAAAGCTAACTCAGTATTTAGTAAAGATTCAATGCATTTGCAATACTTTGGACTAGACTCTTAGTAAAGCGGCACTCAGGCCTACTATCTCCTAGGGATATTTTGGAGTCCAAGGGTAGAAATATGTCCCTACTCTCAGCACAGTACATGGAGAGAATTAATTGCCTCTATATACTGATAATAACTCAACTTAGAGCAAGATGCCTCATAACCCTTTGAAACTATTCAAAGGTGGATGTGTCTAGGATCCTACCTCCCCTTTTCCTTGCTCCCTAGAGCTGAGGAGTTTGCAATTGTAGGGAAATGCTACTCCACTTCTAGTGTACAGTCAGGAACCTTTTATAGCCAGAAACAAATTATTCTTACCAATTGTAGGATAGTTATTGCCACAATTGTCAAACAAAAAGAGGTCAAAATTCAGTTACTCTCTTAGCCTAATGGGGCTAAAATCTGTCTTCTAGAAGAAAATCTTAATCACTAGGTTCTATATTTGAAGACTCTTCAACTTAGTCCAGAAAGTGTTTGCTGGCCCTGTATCAAGTGGCATGGCTCATCTTGTCTACATTCTTAAACTTTTTTGTTGTTCCCAAAATTATGTTTCTGCATGCAAAGTGCTAACTGGGAACAGGCTTTAACACATTCTGTGAGAGAAGTTTGACCTGTGCTGGCGAAGTCAAACATTTCTTGGACATGATCAGGATAGAGCATTTGCTAACTGTTAAGTAAAAATGACCTTTCTAGGATTAGGTGTGAACTCCTTAGCTTGGAGCCTTTCTCTGTATGCTCAGAAGTGGAACTTGAAGGACCATGGACCTTTGAAACTGAACATAGGCAGAGGTTACTGATCTACGGTAGGTTAGGAACACACATATGAATGATTTTCACTGATATGGGTCTAGCAGTTTATGAAATGCCTAACCAATATGCCATTTCCCTGTAAGTTTACAAGTTATAATGTTAATAGCAGAGTCCTTTTGTCTTTTGTAATATTTACTAGTAGATGTGTGCATGCCTTTGGTGCTGTGTTCTTAGTAATAAATTGACAAGGATAATATGGTCTGGCAGGGGTTTAACACTGAACATTCAGCTTTTGATTGATACCCAGAGATACTTTTTAACATAAAGTTGAGGAACTCCTAATTCTTTATTCTGATTTTTTTACTCTGCTTTTTTTTTTTTTTTTCATTTGTTCTGTCTTTAGTGGATACCTTTAGTCCAGTAACTTGGTATGAGGCTGTCAGGCTTCCTCACTGTATTTATCAAAGACAACAACACAAATGAAGAAAGTTCAAACTGACATTCTTTGAGGTTATAGAGTTTAAACAAATTCACATTGGCCTTTTATTGACAGTAACTCTCCTTACACACCTTGTATTGCCCTCTTCTTTTATGCTCACCTTAGAGTTAATTACCACCCTTTAACTTGCAGTGAATTTGATATTAGAACTCTGTTCTGCAGCTATTAGCCGTGCACATTGAAGTGGATGGTTCACAGAATTTGGCACTGTGGAGGAACTGGAAAAGTATAAATAGGATTTTCTTCCTATGTTTTACTTGCTGACACAGCCACCTTGTGAATTCATGTCCTTCTTCCTAAATAGATATACACATGTCCATTTGGAAATCACACCCTTTGTGTTTTGGTCTCTTGGCACTGAAGATAATGAGCTGAAACTTTAGCAAGCCTTTTGTTTCACATACACTGCTTTATTTCATTTCATGTACCCTAGCATGACTTAGAAAAAAAGTAAAAGTAAGAAATACAAACTATTTAGCATCAGATTTTGCATATGAAAATGATTACCCAACTAATGGCTCAACAATTATAGGCTTCCAAGAAAGCTGACTAATATATCTTGAAATAGATTTGATTTGATCAGCTATTGGAAATTACATCCTTTTCAAGGAGCTAAGTTTAGAAGATTGTTCTCATATCAATATAATGCATTTGCCCCACTAAACATTTTTCCATCTTAGTATTAGCAGTTCCTCAATATTAAGGAAGTACTTCTTACATGTAGAGTTTAATTTTTAAACTAAGCCATCTAACTACAAGAGTTTATTCTGTATAGCTCACACTAACAGCTCGTAGCTGCCTGTTATGCAACCAAAGCTGTAAGACACCCTTGGCATGTTACAGGTTTTTCATAAACACTGGAATAGGATCCATTATCATATCTGTCAAACCAGAGTGTGAGTGAAAAACGTAAGCTGGGTCTTCTAACTTATTGTAACAAGAGAGTCCTAGAAAGGCATCTTTGTGGCTGTCAATGCAGTGTGAATGTATCTCTAGGGTAGTTAAATTCTTTTTATAACTCTCCAGCATTTTATGTGACATCGTTACAGGAAAGGCTGAGTCTGTATTTAGTTGGATGTTTTCTCAGGTTCTAGTGGAAATCAGTGTCAGAGGTAATCAGTACCTTTGCGCACTAAAAGCAATTAATTCTGTGAAGACGTAAAAACAGCTACTGGAAGCATATGGGGTTTTTAAATATGTTCCAAAGGTTGCAGATGAAATGACTTCTTCAGCTTGTAAGTAGAAGAATATTTGGGGAAGAAGGGGTCTGTTGTTCTTTTAGTTTGGTTCTTTAGTAATTATAGTTGGTTTTTTCCCTTGAGTCTTAAGGCTACAAATGCAATTTGTGGTCTGCTAGTCATACTGAATGTTTTGTCTTCCACTCTTATTGGTCATAAAGATTTGGTGGCCAAATTCTGTTCCCATGATGTCTGTGCAAATCTGGTTATTCTCCTGGAAGTGGGGAGAAGTCACAAATGTTGTCCTGTGTTGGCTACAGTAATACTGACAAGGAGTATTAAGAACGGGGTGTTTCAACTGCTATTACTCATATCGTTCTTCTTGTCTATTGGAAAAAAGGCTATAATCTCCAAACAGTCAAACAAATACTTTTCTCGATAGTTAAATTCACATGAAAACAGGGGGAAAATAGTATTTCTCTAGTAGAATGAATATTTGATGAATCTAAGGTACCAATTCTAAAACCTTCAATAGTGATCTTGGAAAAGTCAGGCAATGTAGTACTGAATGCATAGCTGGAAACCTTCTTCTAAATGTCTTTTTGTTAATAAAGTCAAAATTCATACTGAAATGTTTCTCTTCTGAGCTCCTGAAAGTAGTAGAAGTTCAGTGAGTTTCCACATCTTTTAACCTGTTAAAACAATCTAGCAATCTATTAAAACAATTTGTAAACAGGGCCTTCTGTAAAAGATTACACCAAAGGACAGAGGGCATAGCGGAGCCACTTACCTGGTGTCAGTTAAGATAAAGCAGGCAAACTGGCAAAAAAGAGAAATTCCACATTTCTGCAGTGTCCTAAAAGCAAAACTTGTCTTAGTAATTTTGGCTTCATTTAACCTGTAACACACTGTGATATGTTTTAGTAAGATACAGAGCATGGCCATTCAGCTTGCTTTATTTCAAATACAGCCTAGAGTAGGTGAAATAAGTTAGCTAAAAAAAAATGCAAGCATCTCTGGAATATCAGGGTCAGGGCTTTTAAAGACTTTGATGTAACAGAATTATTCAGTGCTGAAGAAGTCTATTTTGCCTACACCATTGTTTTCTAAGTTACTTTGTTAGAAAAGGTCAGTATTACTATTGTTCTTAGTGTCTAACTGCAGAGTAGTTTATATTGCCTACACAATTCCAGGTGTATAGATGGTAGAGTATATGAAGATGTTAATTATTAAAATGTATAGAGATATTTTCATGATTGCAGAGTACTTTGCGAATAAAGTTTCTCCTTGTCTATGTGGCAGAAGTTTTTCTGGCTTCAGTGAGGAGCTAAGATATTACAGTGATTTTACTGAGTTTACCTTCTCAAAAGAGTATCTTCAGAACATACAGATGAAGATGAAAGAGTCAATACCCAACTTTTCATGCAATATTCATCCAAGTGGTTAGAATAGTCATGTGGGTTGTGAACAAATGAATTTCAGATCTGTCTTTCTGTACTGAGAGAAATTTGATTATAACATCACACTTCTCGGAAAACCATGCCAACAATTGGGTGATGAGGGGCTCTTTTCAGTGCTTGCCTGTTTAAGATGAACGATTTTGAGTTAATATACATTCATTGGTGACAAGTTTCCACACATAATTCACAGTATTTAGTAACTAGAGCCACCTTGAAGGATACATTGATTTGCATATGCTTCAGAAACCCAGAAAAAGGATTAATACATACTTTGATAATAAAATGCGTATATGATATACACATATTTACTACATATATATAGCTATATAAATACCCTGATTTTCCTCATTCCTGATGACTGTGTTAAACATTAAACAAAGGAAGGGCATTTGTTTCTGTCTCTCTAATCAAAGTCAGAAGGACAAATTTTGTTTCGGGTCTTGCGAATCCCAAGTAGAGATAGCATCTTCTTCTAGTCTCAGTTGAGGATTCTCAGTACCTTTGACACAACAGACGTGGGCATCTCCCAGACCTTAATATTTCCTACAAATCTGCTCAGTTTGCTATCTTGGGAGAATTAATTTTTTATTTCTTTTATGCCTAATTGTTGCTCCTAATGGCTGTGTTGTATTAAAGACCCTACTGTTCCTCTGGACATCAGGATGGCTAAATTTTACATTGTGTTTAAGTCCTGGTGGTGATTGTAGCCTTAGGAGTCCATTTTTCAACCTAAGTGTCTGTTAGAATGCCTCCACTCAAATCTAAACGTTTAAAAAGTTATGTGGATATGCATTCTCAAAAAATATTTATTGTGAAAACGGAACTGTTCTCAATAGGTACTGAACCATGATGAGGGGCCAATGTAATAAAAGCAAAAAGCTCTGATTGTATGTGGGTACTAGATTTGATTTTTTCAGGTATTTAGGTAGACAGGCTTCATACAGCTGCTAATCCCCAGCTGATATTAGAAAACATAAAAATACATAAATAATCTTTTAAATAGTGATAAAATGTTAAAAACATGGTGGATCGGTTAGTGTGTTCCAACTTACTTGACTACAGTGTGAAATACATAAATATATCCAAGGACATAACCCTACCTTTGAGGTCTGAAAGCTTGATGATGCTGTACTTTTTTGGACACAAAAGATGTTAAATAGTTTCAGAGACCTGAATGGACCTTTAATGAATCTCAGTAATGGAGAAGTGACTCAGAATGAATGGAGATAATTAACAGATTGAAGTTCTGCAAGCAACAAGTAATTGGATTATTGGTGGATAATTTGTTTCCACAGATGTTTTTACTATCTGGCCACATGCATTCTTACCTTTTTATTCAAGAGAAAATTGTCTTCAAACCTTGGATTATCCCCAGTATGATCTTGGCTATTAACTTACTGGAAGAGAAAGGTACCATTTAAACAATGTTCTTTTCAGTGATTGTCTATGTCTCTCATTTTAATTGTAAATAGCAATTGTTTCTTATTCCTTATGATGGCTGTACCATCAGGATCACATAAGGGTTGACATAAGGATAGTTTCTATTTTTCTGACACTAAACATACTCCTAGTAGTGATGCTCTTAAGTAAGGGGCTATGGTAAATTCATCAGCACAGACAACAGGAAATTGTATAGACCTTCATAGGATCAAACAAAATATGTGGGCAAATGATAGATTTGAAATCTAAAATGATTTCTTGAACATGTATTTGTGGGCGTTGCTGGGCTTTTGTATAAAGATAACCCTGTAAAATAGGATCATGGTCAATCTGATACAAACCTCTCCAGTATTTCCTTCCTTCATGCACAGTAGAATTGTTTTCTCCTTCAGTCCTATAAAATGTCTTTAACTTTTGTCCCCCTCTGCAGAAGAGTTGAAATTGCCATTCTTTCCCTTCCCTTCCCTCTGTATTTGGCCCCCATTACTGTTCCATAGTAGATTCACTCTCTACCAGATACAGAGTGTCTTCTTCTGCATTCCATCATTCACACATACATTTTCTTTTCTTGTCTTCTTTCTTCTCTGGATGATTTTTAAATAGGCCAAGAACTAGTCCTAATGATTTTTAAAAATACAGGTAGTCAGTGCCTCTGGCTAAATTAATTTGATGGGTTTTTTTCAAGATTAATGTTAATGTCAATTGTATTTTTTCTCCTTAGGAATTGTTTTAATGACTCTGTTGCTTGGTAATCCATGGTCCTTGAAACCCAACCAAAGAACATTGCTTTTCTGTGCACTAACTCAACAATCCAGTCAGCTGGAACAGACAAAAAGGAGCACAGGCCTAATAATATTTGCATTGATTGGATGTGAATTTCAGTTCTTACAATCCAGCTGTCTAGATGGATTGGTAATTTGGTGCTTATTTTTGTGTGTTTTTGTTTAAGAGAGAGAGCAAGTGAAAATAATGTGGTTCTTTATTGACGATGGGTACTTATAGAAAGCTTCTCTAATTTCTTCTCCAGGGTTGCTTTAAAATTCCCCTATCTTGGCAGAATAAGTACAAATCCATTAGGAATGGGACAGGAGAAATTTCCTACTAATTTGATGAAGATGGACAATTCTCTATTTTTATGTTATGAAGAATTGTGGGATCCTGTCATCTCTGACAGCCTGTCACTTAACCTGACTGTCATTTACTGATGAGAAGAGCTTGTTCTATTTCACCTTTTATCCTCTCTAAATGAGAGCAGTTGACAGACCTGATATGAAAAAGTAAACTATTTTTCACCATTATATGAAATTTCTTTTTAGCCACAGAAATCCAATTAAGCTCACACAATCATGTCCTCCAACATAAAAAAAAAAAAATGTAGTCAGAGGTGACACCAGTTAAACAAAAGGCATATTTAAACTAATCAAAATTTGAAAGGATCTTGCTGGATCAAGGCCTGGCTTGTTAAAGTTTGACCGTTGGTGCTGTGCTTGGCAGTAAGAAAAGCAGTGATTTCTGTTTGTTTGCTTGTTTGTTTGTTTTTTGATTCATTTATTATGGGTTGTTCCAAATCCATGTTTCTTTTTGCAGGTATCATGAGACGTACATATCTTCTCTGGCAATGACGGCTAGCAGCGTCCCGTGCTCCTGGAAACCATTTTCTATTCTGATCTACGTTACTCCAATGTTGGGCTCTAATGTACATGTTGTCTATATCTTAATACCTATTCAGTAAGTTTTCTTCCTATACAGCTTTGGAGGCTTTTGTTTCCTCCTCAAACTGTTTCCATAATTTGGTAAAGAATGTTTAAGAGGCAGCATTTTTTATTTAGAGGAGACATTGATTGCTAAATTCTGATAAAGGAAAAATAAAAGTTGATGACTTAGTAATCTAGACACCACTTTTCCAAGCAGGTCATGATGTCAAGTCATCCCTTTCATGGATCACTGCTCTACAGAGGACAGAATGTTAGAACTATATTATCACCAAAGACGTTTGCAGCTGACATTTTAAATAGTGCTATTGCATCAGGAGTATTTTCCATCCCTTGAGCTTGAACAGAACCCTTGTAATATTACTTAGCTAAAAGAAGTGATAGAATTCAGCATTGAGCAAGTAGGCAATCAGTAGAGGTTCCACCATCATCCTGTGGAAAATGACTAGTTAAAAGTTTAATAGGGTTGGCAAATAGGTATTTGGTTTAATTGTCATATAAGTACATTGATAGCTATTATACCATATATAAATGGATAGATAAAAAGAAGAGGACATACTGTGTCATTATTTGAGGCTTTATGATTAAGTTCATAAGCTAGCCTGGCAAGGTACATAAAAAATGATCGTTGTGCCCACTTATTGTCACAGTCAACAGCTTATAAAATGAATATCTGTGCTCAGGATGATTTAATTGGTTCATTGAATTCTCTTCTGCTCTGGTTGAAAACTGTCATTCTGATTTCACAAACTTTACAGGATAGAGTGCAACTGCTAAGCAAGTGTCTGTTTGGTTGAATCAATCCAGAATGGTAAAAATAGGTTGCTAACAGGCAGATTTGGCCTGTATGAATGTATAGAATACAGTGTGAAAAGGTTAAACTTTAGGCTTCAAAATAAATATGAAAGCAAGGAAAGATACTTTTGGACAAAATGGACTGAAGAAAATATGGTTTTAAGAGTCTGCTTACATCCCCTTAGCACTGTTTCTGATGCTGGTGTGCAGAAGTTGGAAGCAATGCTTTTTACGCTTTTAGTATTGAGTTGTGTAGGCAGCATAGCAAAAAAAAAAAAAAAAAAAAAAAAGATTAATATAACTGGCAGTCTTGAAATGACATAATGACATATGGCTTCAGGGCAACAGAGAGAAAGGGGGAGTCCTGGGCTCAGAGTACCGGGCAAGCCCATTGAGAAATCCATTATCACATAGGAAGACTGCAAAATACTGTCTAAACTGTGTCAAAAAGGAGTGGCACAATATTACTGCCCAGGGCCTTCTTTTTAACCAGCTATGGTTTCATATTGAAGTGCTTTATTGAGACAGAAGACACTGAAACAAAATGCAAAAGTGAAAGATGAAAGATTTAGTTCAAAATTTCAGTACAGAGAGATTATATGAACTGGAACCATAATTCATCAGTGGAATTCTTGGTAATCCAAAGCCTGAGAAGTTACTCATTTATGAGTACATATTTGATAAATCTGATATTAATGAAGCTTGATGATGTGATTCATATGACCAGAATACTAACATCAGTGGTAATGGTCTATGTAAGTGGACGAGAACAAAGTCAGGTGACATTTTATAAAAAAGGCCTCTTTCTGAGTGAGTATGAAAGAAGAGGATTGGCTCCCTAAAGACATACTTGTTATGTTTAGAAAAAACAAAATAAAACACCTATGTTATCATAGGGGACTTCAGTCTGAGAGGCTTGCTAGAAAGTTTATCAATAGTTAAATATCGCTAGAATTTCTAAAAATTATAGATTACATCTTCATCAGTCAAAAGATGCTGCCCAAGGCATAGGAAAATTTTATATTAGGTATGATTTCATTATGGAAAAGAACTATGAGCTAAACAATATAGAGAAAAAGTACTGAAGAGGAAAATGTAAATGACTTTTGGGAATCACATTAAGACCACTTCACTATATAAAAGGAAAAAGTTGACAACACTCATATTTTTTAAACTATATATTGGTTAAGAGTAGAAATGGAAGACAATTCATAACAAACCAAGAGAAAAAGGAAATTTATAGCATTGATTATAATAGAAAAGAACTAGATCATAGAAAATGGATAAAGGAAGGAAAAGAAACCTGAAAGAGAGATCTTTGAAAAAAGCATTAAGACTAAAGAATTTTCACTAGTATAGTATAATTCTACTATAATAGAGAACTGAATGGAAACAGAAAAGTGTCAGTAATAACATACAGAAAGCTAAAATATTCAATAACTATACCTATTTTGTATTTGGGAGGAAAGTATGTCAGAACCAACCCTAGAAGAAACTAGATGCCTGCTTCTGGACATAGTAATTGAAAAGTTAAAGGAAGGTAGTGTATAGAATCCATAAGGATTAATAGAAAAGAGTTGTGGGTGAAAAATTTGTGATTGCTATACATACTAACCCACTATGAAGTGAGAAGATAGATATCCTGTTTTGGAAGATTATGGGTTTGCTTGAAGAAGACAGCAGGATCAATGTTACATTTCCATAAGGTATTATCTTTTGCCTCACAACATTTTGATTTAGAGAGAAGAGTAAAGCAAAATCAATGTAGCACACATTAAATAGAAAAGATATAGGTCTGAAAAAAATACCACAGAGTTGCTGTATTTCTAGAGAGCACACAAAGTAATTACTCCTTGGCCTATATGCTATTTAATACCCATGACTTGGAAGAGGTGCACCAAATCATAGCTGATAAAGTTTGAAAGTGATACAGAAGTTTGTGAAGTAATAATAAGAAAGACAGGTCACTGCTATGAAACCATCTGGATCCTTGGTTAGCTGGCATAACTAAATGAAACATTTTATTATTACCGAATAGAAAGGAATTCATAAAGAACAGGAATGTGAACAGCGTTTTCCAGGCAGGAGACACTAAACTGAGACTCCTAGGTTTTCCTCCAAAACAGTGCTCAGAAGGACTAATGTGATAACCGTATGTTTAGATAAAGTAAGTATAAGAAGTTTGTATTCGTGTGTGTTGCTGCCGTGACTGCTATTGGAATACTTTATCCAGTTCTTATGTTCACACCTGAGAATAATAATGAAAAATGGCAAAGGTTCAGATAAAATCTATATGTTGGTAGATGTGGTGCTCGAGGCCATGGTTTAGTGGTGGACTTGGCAGTGATAGGTTAATGGTTGGACTCAATGATCTTAAGTGTCTTTTCCAACCTTAACGATTCTATGATTCTATGATTCTATGTTATACCACTGCTGATTAGGAAATGTTCTTTTAGGGACTAATGTCTTGAAGTGTGCTCATTCTAGCTTAAGATTTGCTATTGACTTCTTTCTTACTTAACTTAGTCTGTTTTTTCAGTCATTGTGTTCCTGCATCAGAGACCAGAGATGACTACAACTAGTCATGGGAACACAGATCATATGGTTAAAATGTGGTAGAGGGAATAGGTTGGCATTTGTATAAATCATTTGTTGTGATTGCTAATTTTACTCTTTTTTATTGTAGTTTCCTCCTACCTTTGAGCACGACACTTGTCTAAGTAATACAAGCATGTTTGAAGGATATGCATTTCTCCCTGATTACAATGTTAACAAGAAAATTTGTCATTTTTTAAAATTCTAGTGAGAAGAAAATAAGAACATGATAAATGCTCAATTAGATGAGACTAAAGGTGAATCTAGCCCAATGTTCTTCCTCCAACAGTGACAACAACAGATTTTACTTAGGGATAAATAAAAATCAATATAGTATATGCACTGGTAAGCCAAAAGTACCATTCAAATGCAAAGTATAATCCACTATTATTTGAAATTGATACAGTTCCTTCATCCCTTGCAGAGCATGAACATGTGGAAGAAATGTCACTTCTTACCAGTGTTGTATAACTGTAAGGTGAAGTGAGGTAAGGAAATAGAATAGCAGTGTGGATGCTTAGTCCACTGACTGCCTTCAAACTTGGGGCTGTGCTGCTCTTGCCTCAGGAGAGAAAGCAGAAGTAGGGAGGAAAGGTGGACCCATCCCTGACATCAGCTGCAGTTTCTGTCCCCGCTTCTTCCTGCCCCAGCAGTGGTAGGGAGCTGTGCTCCAGAGCGAGTGTCCTGGAGCTAGCAGCTGGTCACCACCTCTTGCCTCTATGGTCCTGTTCCATCTCTTCCCCTCAGCTGGAGCAAGTTTGACTGAGTTTTTTCCTGCCTGCCCTTCATCAGTGCTGTGCAGAGTGGTACAAGAAGAGAAAGGGATGCCAGAAAAAGAGGAGCTGGGCTGCTTGGCCAAGAGGAAAGCAAAACCAAGGAAGGGAAGAGAACAAAGATATGAAAAGAGAGAAAAGACCTTCCCATATGCTCTTCCTATAGCCTCCCTGTTCCCTCACACTTTGCTCAAACCCCCCTGCCCCAGCTCTCCTCCTACTCTGTCTTCACCACAAAAAGAAATTTCACAACTTCCCCAAAATTTTCAACTTGTTGGAAAATTAAATTTTGCCCTTAGTCCTGTCAGCATTTTTGAGCTATCTTTGTTTCATTATGAATATATGCAGAAACTGACTGATGCTTAAACCAGTAAACTGTATATTAAAATAACAAGATACTTTGATAAATAAAAATAAATCCCAAAAGTGAGCCTGATATAGGTTGTTTTGATGGCTCATTCCACTGCAATGACACATATAAAAGGGAGACAAGCTTTTTCCAAATGAAGCATTGTTGACTAAAAGGTAGAAGTGGGGAGCAAAACAAAACACAACACATCTGCAACAGTGTAACTGAGGAGTTACTATACATTCTTCTCCAATATTTAAAATAAAACAAAGCATTTCTTTATTCAGGTTATATGACATAGTCAAATACTTCTTTGTAACAAAGCAAAGAAGCAAAACTGCATAACTAAGATTTGAGTTGAACAGGATAATACTGCATTAAGGTGCAATCTACTGCTGAATCAAAATTGGGTAGTAACGACTAGTGCTGGACAAACATAGCAGAGAAGTATTTGAAAGCATTCATCCTCACTTAAACAATTAATTCACTTTGCCTCTCTTTAATTCCATGGTCATTTCTGTAAGCCAAATTTAACATTCTACAAGTATGCATGTGAGTTTGTATTTACATTTGAATGACTTGAAGATTACGTTTTCATAAGTCTTTCCAGATCATGGTACAATTTATCATAGGAGAGAAAAACACATTTTGAGATATTACGGGCCTTGTTTATTAGTTCAATACTTCTTTAAAAACCTTTCAGGCATGTGCCAAAATGCTTATTTGTATGGAGTCCCACTTCTGTGATTCCATCATGAACTGCTGTATCTGTGACTAAAATGTAGCGTTGGTTTTGATGTGCACAAGATGAGCAGTTACAGGAAGTTTTGCATTCTGGAAAGTGTTAAGAAGCTCTTTTCTATTTATCTCAAATAAAAGTCAAAGTGATCAGAAAGAATTATTTAATAATCCATGGCTCTCTAACATACCAAGAAATGGCACCTCTAGAGGGTGAAGTCTAAGTGATGTAAGTTTAGACTGGAAGTGTGGTCTATATTTTCTAACTGTTGCAGTAAAAGCATGTAAACCTGTATTCTTCACTCAAGGCCTGATATTTTATGCTCCATGTAGGAATTATTGGGTGAGCCTCATTGGCTTTGTGGTATGTGATATGTCAGAAGATCTAAGCCTTCTGATTATAGAAGCAGTGAAACTGGGAAGAATTAACCAATCCACCAAAACCTCACAAGTCATTTAGACTACTCATATGTGTAAAGCCAAGGCTTCAGTGTTCTGCATTTTTCTTCCTCAGGCTCAAGTGTTCTATAATTTCAAGACAGCGCTCTCAGTTTTTGCTCAAGAGCAGTGAGCACACTTTCCTGAGCTGGCAACAGGACTTGTTCATTTTTCTGTATGAATGATAGTACAAACCACATATAACACAGGAGAAGTTGTGAGCCACGTGAACATGATGTTATTTTTAACTGGGGGAATAATCTTCACACAGTATGCCAAAAAAAGTGAAACACACAGAAGTTGCAGGAAATGCTTATCAAATAGGTAGTAAAAAGGAAAATTTCCTTTGTCAAAGCTTGCTTGTGCTTCTAGGCTGCTTCATTTCTGATGTTGAAGACAATCTCTCTTCAAAGATACTTAAGACAGGAATAAATTTTCCAACTTCTAAGGAATGGAAAGAACAGTGAATAATGAGGAAATATTTGTGTTGCTCCTCAAATCAAAGGGAAAATTGAAAGCATTAATAAAAAAGGCACCCTGGGTAGCTAAACCTGTATTAATACTACAGGGATGACAGGATGATTTAAAGCATGGTTCCAATTAATTTGAAAGTGTTGAAAAGCATAATCTCTATAACTGGAGATGATCCCGACTAAACTTTTACATCCTTTTTATTTGCCTTTTTCAGGGTCATAAGAATGTGATTTTTCTCTCTCAAATGGCAATGGGTGTATGCAAATACAATACTACTTATACTGAGGGCAAACCTAAAAGACTTGCCTGCAGAGACCGTGTTTTTCATGACAACACATAACATTTCTAATTACCATGAAGCAACTGAAATGGTGATAGGAGGTCAGTGTAAGATATTGAAATTGATCCTTTTTCAGCTGAACTTTATGATCCAGCAAGGAATTTAAGCATGTATTTTATTTATGTTATATATGGTTACATTAACTGCAGTGGAATGTACTTACTGTACTTAAACATTATTGTGTGCTTAACAGTGTTACTGGATAAATGCCCATTTCCAGGTCACTAGTACGGAACACCTCTTCTTTAGACCTCTTGAAAATGTCATTGATGATCCTCATATAGGCTCTAATCCTCTAAGTGGGTCAACAGGTGAATTTTCATATATTCACAATGGCTACAAATGCAGGATGGAGGTCACAAATCTTGATAAACAGATATAAAAAACACATATACATTGAGCAACGTGAAAATTAGCATGAATTTGCCTTTTTTTTGTGATCTTAGAAAACATCTGAAAAATTCTAATTGCAAGGCTTGTTTCTCTGAAACAAAGAATAAATTTGGGAAAGAGAATAGGACAGTATTCCTATTTTTACACTGGATTTTCAAAGAGCTTAAAGCTGTTGGATACCAATTCACTGATGCTAACTTCACTGCAAAAAAATGAAAGCAGGTAATGGTACCTGTTCTGCAAAAATGATGTTGGAATGACTTGTTAACTAAATTTCCTAGAAAAGTATTCCTGCATGTTAGTATTTACCTCACAATTCTTCTCTACAGGCATAATTTTTCTATACAACATTAAGGTCCAGGTATAAACCTGTTAGTAATTTTCAATCTTAGATCAAATATGACCACAAGGATTTTCATTTCTTCCTAGTCTTCAACTTCATTATTGAGGACTTAATTGTGACAACAAGAACAAAACTAGTTAAAGTCTACTTTTGGACCTGCCTTCTGTGTGAAGCAGTGATCCACACAATTCTTTAGCTTCCAAGTGTTTCAAAATAGCCTGTTCTCAGTCTACATTTATGTTTGTTTGTTTGTTTTTCTTTCAGATCCCCAGAATGTATAATTTTATGCTGTTTTCCAACTTCTGCTCCGTCTTCTTAAAATGCATTTGCATTTTGACCCAAACCACAGTCACTTAGATGTAACAAACCTTCATTTCCAAGTGAAGCAGTACCACACAATTGCTCTTCATATTTCAAAGAGCCAAAAATTTTCATTTAGTTTTGATTCCTGGGATTCATTTTTAACAGCTTTTAACCTTTTTCTCTCTCTGTTGAGAAGATTTCTTATTAATTTTTTCTCTCCACAGAATACGAAACTTATGTACATTCTTTCTGCATTCATAACTTATTCTTTGTGTTGACAACATCAGGAGTTATACCATTCAACAAAAGAAGAACAGAATAATTACAAAATCTGGGATTTATCTGCTGATTCTTAAAAAAAGGTAAAGCAGAGCTATCAACTGGAGCTTTTTGTTTAAAAAAAAAAAAAAGAAAAAAATACAGGAAGCTTCCCCCAGTCACAAAGTGGTCATCCAGCTACATTTCCCAGACTGCATATGACTCTATTTCCAGCCTGTCCCCTCCCTCCGTCTCTCCCTTCGTATCATATATCAATGGGTTCCATGTTTCAGATCTGAATGTTAATGAATTACTAAAAATGTAATTATGGATACAAATTTATACTTCAAAGTATGAGCAGTTTAGCAACAAATTCAAGTCCATTTTCTCTGCCTAATCATAGGAATCTTTTTCCTAGTTATGAATCTTTGTAAATCTTATCTACAAATGTAGAAATAGATGAAACTACCCTCTAGATCAACTCAAATTATTAATCGTGAATAGAGCTGATAAGAAATAAAAAAAGAAATAATGAAAATTATTTCACCCTAGTTGGTTTTCTTGGAGTTTCAGAGGTGGCAACTCCGGTTCAGCTTCTTTCTTTTTTCATACATGCTTGAAGTGGCCTTATGCTGTAGATTACTCATGCATTGTACACCATGCCAAAATGTCATTTGTTTTCAAGGGTGTTTAATTTCCAATTTTTTTAAGGGTTTTCATAGTTTTAATGTCTATCTGTATAAAATATATATAAACCTGGAGCTTGGATTTTAGTGGGAATTAAACACTTAACTTCTACATGTTCCCTTGAAAATCAATGTCTCACTCTCCTGCCCTCCCCCATTTCTTCTAACATTTTTATTACCAACTAATATAAACCTTTAATATTATCTTAAAGCCTGAATTTTGGGCTTACTGGTATCTTGTGGGAATAACTGCTGCAAGTGGACTAGACATTGTATATGATCTTTTTATGTGTTTTGTATTTATTGCTTACACCACTCAAAGCAATTAAAATCTTAAAAGCTGCCTGCTTTAATAATATTTTACATCATAGTTATTCTTCAGAAACAGAGAAGCAGTTTAATTCTTTTTGTTTGTTGATATTCTACCAGCAATTTGTGTTTCAGAAACTGCATCTGTTAAGCAATAACATCAGTCATACACACCATTGAATTAAATACATCTTCCTATCAGGGTTATTTTATATTTCCTCATCAGGAATATTATTTTATATTCCTGTCATAAAATTTTTGTTCCTGTAGAATCACTACTCTTGAATGACTTAGATGTCACAAAAACCCATCAATGACCCAAATAATTGAAATTTCATCCTTCAGTAATAATTAATTTCAATGTTTTTAGACTATTAGCATTTGAAACCTTAAGACATTTGTCAAGTCATATTGGATAAGTCTTTTGTAGACAGCATTTCCAGGTTTATCTCAGCCAACAATAATCCCCTTTGGAATATTTTGCAGAGAAGAACATCTTCGAACCTCATCTCAGCCAACAATAACCCTCTTGGGTCTGGAGCCCAGAATGTAGCAGGCTGTATCATTGCTGCTTCAGTCTGTAAAATCTTTCACAGGAAGTCAAACAATCATGAGTTTCTTCACACAGGACAAACAGTAGATTTTGAAGGCACTGAATTGCCATGGCAGTACTCCTTTTCCCTTTTATCATACATGTCTACATAAGATGCACAAAAATTTCTGCTTCTTTCAGGTGTTTGTTGATGGCTATGTGAAATGACAAACACAAGTATTTCATTTTATAGATGTATGGAAACCTTTGAGAAAGAAAAAGATAATAAAAGAGACAAGAAAAATATCTAAGCCCAAAATTAAAATATATGATCGGAGATTAATAGATACAAAACACAATCTTACAGACTTCTTGCCTTAAGCAGGCAAAACTGCCACTGAGATCAAACTATTTTAATATCAAATCACTGTAGCATTGGTCACATAAGGGTCATTCCACTTTTACTTTTACTTTTTTTCCAGAAAAAATGTATCTCTGCCTCAAGTTTTAGTGATGTGTTTTGGTTCTTTATCTGAAGCAAGACAAAATGAATTTCTGAATGTTTTCAAGGAAAAAATTCTCACTTCACACAAATTGAAGGGAGAGGATGGGAATTCTGACGTCACTGCAATCAATGAATATTTTGCCACTTACTACTGTGCTCGGGCAGAGTAGAATATCACTTTGGAAAACTGATTGATGATATTTGTACTTTCTTTTTTTCCTCACATAAAATATGTACATGCTCATTCCAGGTGATAAAATAAAGGGTAAATTATCTTTTAAAATAAAGTTTTGCTGCAAATAACCAAAGGAAAGGAAGTCAGTCTGTAACTCTAGAGAAGAGCAGAGTATAATTCTGTGCACCCTGAGAAAGCACTAGAATCAATGTGATTCAGAAGTTTCACAGGGAATAATAAGTAATGATGTCTGCCTGAAATCATCACTATTACCTGTGAGTGGAATTCAGTTCTTTGCTTTGTGCTAGTTCTTTGTACAACGATGATCTTCTTCCTAGCATAACAGAAAACCTTGTGCTTTTCAAATACAGCATGCCATGGCTGAAGTTCAGAGTAATTCATGCATGGATATTATTGGAAGAAAATTTTTCATCATGTGAACACAGTATGTATTCAGGAAGAGATAGGTAATTTTTCAGGTTTGAAGCCATCTCGACAATAGAAAAGAGACCATTTCCCCTCTGTGCAGTTCTGAACAGCTAGCAAGTGGTTTATTTCAGACATAAACCATTTTTGAAAGGATGGAACTACTATTGATGGGTGTATTTATACTTTATACTAAATGTCATCCTGAAACTGTGATCATGAGCAGATTCACTAGCCATACAAGTTGCAAGCCTGAGGAAACAACCCTTGCTCTTTGTAAGCCATCCAGATCTTCCAGAGTAATGTAGAACCAACTAGTTCTGGGTCACTCATCTGATTATCTGGTGTTATCTTTCGTATTTAATATTGACATTAAAGATTAAACCTCCATTGCTGAATGCTAGACCTCTTTGCCATTACCAACTGTCCTATTAAAAGATCCTGGGAAAAGCCACATCTAACACTCTTAAGCTAGGAAGGGACTTACTTTGATAAGGCTTTTAAGGAAGAAACTAACTATCTGGTATGAAGTTAAAAGAGTCACTAGATTCAGAAAGTATAGGTTACTTTCTTGTTTCAGCCACTGGAACAGTGTGTAACCACATGCAGGTAACATTCTCCCATATATGGTTATTTGTTAATGTTTCTGTTTCTTACACAGTAGGTGAAAACATGTGGCCAAACTCCTGTCTTTTCCTCATTTCTGCTCACACAAAACTATTTCTTAAGTAAAATGGGTGTTTGTATTAAGGAAGAATTATGTAAAAGTTGTTCAAGTATTGATTTTTAATTGCTAGTTCAGCTGACTTCCTGAAATTAAAATGTGGACTCTTTTGTCTCTCTGTGTATTTACTCTTTCAGAATGTGAGAGCCATGGTAGCTGCATGTGACCTGTATTAGCAGACACAATTTAGAAAATTAATGTACCTTAACTATAAATATTTGATTTGTGACTCAGAATGAACCTTTGGATGTTCTGCAATAGGTGTTTAGTCTAGGATTGTGGTCTTCATAACATCTGGAAAATTATTCTGTAAAAATAACTAATAAAAATTGGTTTTGTCTTAGAAATAGCTTGTTCTGTGTTTCTTATTCTGGAAAGTTGCTGAGTAGTGCAACTAACCCTGAGGAGTTTTGTACTTACCAGGAATAAATGGAAAAGTCCTGGGATGGTCCATTTGGGTTGTAAATGAGAAAAAGAAAGTTCTTTAATTGTAATAAAAGTTCAGCTGTGAAAAAAAAAAAAGGCAAACAGCACAGGGATTATGTTGTACTTAGATATTCACTGATGCAGGGAGCACAATGACAGTCTTCCAACAAAGTATGCTGCTTCATTGGCTATGCAGTCATTTCTACATTCTCCTTGGCTCAATGAATATTTAAATATTTTTTAGAAAGTGGAAGAGTTTCAATGGAAGTGAACACATCTCAGTAAGCGTAAAGGTTTATCCCTCAGTCTGCTAATACTCTGACTTACTTGACCATTTAGGAAGCAGCAGTATCGCAGTCTTTATATAGGCATAACTTAGATTTCTAGCTCCAGTAAAAAGACATGACCAAGAGTACTAACTGGCAGAAGGTACCTCAGTGATTGAAAAAGTGAGGCAAAGCACTGTCCTTCTCATTGGCATTTTGTGCTAGGGAACTGTTCCTGTGACTTCCAGGCTTGTAGAAATCCTTTTTTTTTGTTTGTTTGTTTGTTTTTTTTTCCCAATTAAGTCACTCCATGCATTATATGGGGACCCTGAGGGTCCACCTCAGAAGTGTGAATACCCTGACAGGGCAGAGCAGGCTCCTAGAAATAGGAAGAATAGGAAGTAGAAGTCCTCTATATTCTAGTTTAAAGAATACAGATGTGATAGAAGAGAATGTCATTCTGTGCCTGAAATGTCCTTCCACAAGTGCATAATACACACCTAAGCACACCATAAAATTGTCATCTGAAGAAAAAAGCGTAAACACTGTGAGAAATGGTGACACAGACTCTCATCAAAACCTAGTGCAATTAAAGATCTGCCCACAATATTGTATGCATTGTTAATGGATCAATTATAAACAGTAGGGCCCTATTCTTCTCTCAAGGCACAGATGCATTTCCTGCTAATTCTAAATGATTTTTCAAGTCTTAACCCATTTACATATCTAAAGAAAAGCAAAGATAATGTGAGACAATCAGATTAAGTAGGACTTTTACAGGTAATCCATTTCTTTCCCTTTTCTGTTCCTTCGATTCAGAAAAGTGCTGAGTATCTTCTGTATTTAAATTTTTATTGTATTTAACAGCAATGGAAATTCACTGTAGTCAGGAAATATACCTAGTGTAGACTACATGTGTCACATTATATATGAGCTTGCTTTTTTCCATTATTGCTAGTATTGTGTCTCCATAATGGTTTGCAATAGACAAGACCAAGTGGTGGGTACTGAAAAGGGGTTAGACTAATATCTTACAGATAGGAGCTAACTAAATAGTGATAGTGAATATTCAACATGAATTAAGCACTTTTTTTGCTCTTCTTTGAGAACATACTTATTCACTAGTTTCAGCTGATGTAGCAGTTTATGCTTGTAAAAAAGGAAGACAAATTTAAGGTATAAGTTATTTCCATAGTAAGCTGTTTCACAGCTCTTCTACATGTCTGGAAGTATTGTCAAACTGTAAGTAAGTGGAGATTCAGATCATCTGTTATCTGGAACTTAGACATGTGACATATATGCTTTTCTAGAAATGCTATTTAAATGTTAAAGATTGTGGGCTCTTTCCTGCATCTTCTAGATATACTATAGTTGTACAGATAATGGAGTATTTTTAATAGACTATACTATAGTTGTACAGATAATGGAGTATTTTTAATAAAGAGAATTTTTCTTACGCAGATGCTTTTGGTCACCTATGAATATAAGACCTGATATACTGACTGGACAACTATCATCAGGATTTATGAGAATTAAAGCTTCCCTGCACAAATGTACATGAATAGGTCTTAACAAGAAGGAATGTGGTTGAACCAAATAGCAATTCAGTGTTAAATAAATATTCATAGACACTGTTTTGCAGTGTTCAACCAGCTCTAGTAATCTTATGTAAACCAGCTTCCCTGTCAAAGTTATCTGCTGCACTCCCATGTATTCATCACGCTGAATAGGCTGCTTGATCTATCTCACCGCACGTAACACGTAACTTAATGGGCCTAGAGTTGTACTTGGTGCTGCCATACCACAATAAACCATGAAGAAGATGCAAGACATTTTTTAAAATCTTGCAATCTTTCCAGAAAATCACAATAACTGATAATAGCTGTCTGATTCATTAGTTATGAAAATGTGCGTTAAAGGCAGCTGAAGAAATGTCATGAAAATAGTCTCTCATTAGGCCCTGTTTATGCTTCAGTAGTTCATTAAATGCTATCTTGCCATCTGGTTAAGCATATGCTTAAATACTTTTTTGACTACATGTACTTTGCTGAATGAAGGTCTTAACTGCGCGTCTATTATAGTTCTGATAATCTGTCTAATTATGTATTTTGGATAGATTAGACTGTAGTTGTTTAAACAGTGGCCACTAAATTTTCTTGGAAAATGGTCCTTGCATCAACATGGATACAACTGGGTCAAGGCAGAATTTGTCCGGAGAAAGGATGTGATGGTAGCTGAAGTGTAATAATAACTTGGATGGATGTTGTAATGGATAAAACGGGTTATGTTTTGTTACTCTTACAGAAAAACAATTTTCAGGATTTTGGCATAGCTTATCCATGAAGCACCATAGAGAGTCAAAGATGATGTTCTTATGTATCTGAGGGACAGGCAGAATATCACAGGTATTCACAGCTATCAAGGAAGATGGTAATAAGTAATGTTTCATGGAAGGGAGGAGTCAGAGAATTGTTTTAGCTGTATTCAAATAGACATCCATGAGGAAAAATTACAATTACAGTCGAGATTTTTTTGACAGAAAAGATGAGACTGAGACATTTGGAAGTAACTCATATAGAAACAGAAGACAAATTTGTGTCAATAGATGACACAAATCCAGACTGGAAAAACAATAGACCATGTGGTGGGTTGACCCCGGCCAACAGCTAAACTGCCACCCTGCCTTTTGCTCATTCCTCTATCCTGGGAGATGGAAAGAAATGAAAATTGAAGGAAGGCAAAAAGACTTGTGGGTTGAGACAATGACAGTTTAATAAGAAAAGCAAAAGCTGTGTGTGCAAGTGAAGAAGAATAAGGAATTCATTCAGTACTTGCCATCAGCAGGCAGATGTCCAGCTGCTTCCTGGGAACCAGGGCCTCAGCATGCTTAATGGCTGCTTGGGAAGACAAATGCCATAACCACGAATGTCCCTCCCTTCCTTCTTCTTCCCCCCAGCTTTTACTGCTGAGCACATTGTCATATGGTATGGGATATCCCTTTGGTCAGTTGGGGTCAGCTTTCCCAGCTGTGTCCTCTCCCAACTTCATGCCCACCCCCAGCCTGCTTGCTCTGGTGAGGCAGGAGTGGTGAAGAGAGAAACAGAAGGCACTGCTGCCGTACCAGCACTGCTCAGCAGTGTAGTGGTGTGTTATCAACCATGTTTTAGCCATAAATGCAGAGCACAGTACCATACACGCTGCTGTGAAGAAAGTGGACTTCATAACTTCATCTCAGCAAGACCCAGCACAGGCAGAAAAGAGATGATGAACATTAGTGCATTCCAGTAGAATCGGAGAGAAAGCCAGAGAAGAGTACACAGCAGCCGGGGCAGAATATCCAGCAGCTGTAAAGAGAACGGAACAGGCAGAATTAGGAAAGGACAAAGAATGGGAACTAGACAGGGGTCAAGCCTACTGCAATGAGTACGCAGAAATTTAACTAGAAGGCTTTATGCAGGTAGTTTTAGTTGAGTCCAATTTAAAGAAGCTAGAAAATCTAGGACAAAATTTACTTAGGTGGAAATTGTAAAGAATGTATTCAACTATTTTAGTGGTAAGGAGAAGAGGCAAATAGGGCCACCTATGTGGATGTTTTTATTGTTTCTAAACATGAGAAAGACAAGGAGAGGCACAGAGAGGGAGAGGCACAGGCAAACCTTAAAACATGCAGTCATTTTAACTATATTTGCATGCTAATATTTTCTTCCAGCCTCAGAGGAGGCTATAGACCATAAACGTTCAGTTCATAAGCTTATATTAGAACAAACACGCAAAAGAACTTTTTTTATTACAATGAAATCAAACCTCAAATTCTCAATGTTTAATTTTCGTGTTCTGAACTATAAGTGCCTTAATGTTGCCTACATGGTTCTTTTTTGTCTCATACACATTGTTACTGAGTTTAGATAAAATCTGTTTATCCATTTCTTTAACAGCTCAAAGAGCTGAAGTTTGATAGAACATGTTAATTACATTCTCTTTCACAAGAATCTCCATTAGCTACTTTCTGTTTAATTTATAGCAAATTTAAAACAATTTAGGAAGAGAGTTTCTTTCAGTCTTTTATACTCAAATAGCCACCACAAGTACATTATGGGTGTAAAGACTGCATTGGCTTCACAGAACGTTAGATCAAAACCTTAATTCTTTGACAGTGATATGTAGTGTCTGATAAAAGTTTATATGCATACTAAACTTTAAAGCATTTTGTAATAAAAGAGTTTTGTGATGTATGACTACTTGTTAAGGGAATATAGTCAATATGAATGTAAGATACTGGGTTTCAAGCCTTCACATATTATACAAATAATTTTTTTTAAATATAATGTTCCTATTAATTTTGAAAAGATGTGCCTACAAACAATTTTTTTTTCATCCTGCATTCAAACAAGAAAATTTATCTGAGCCCTTACATCTAAGACACAAGTAGATACACATCCAACAAAAGTTGGAACTACCAAAATATTTCAGTATTGAGTATGAGCTGTGTAAGATATTGTTATTTCTTCTAATGTTCTCTAGATATTCATAAAGCTTACATTAGAGTCTAAACTAATTGGATTTTTCCCCCTTTTCAATCGTTTTTAAAAAGCCAGGTCAAATTCTCATTTCAGGCTACTCCAATTTACTAACTTTATAATCTAGTGGGGTAAATGAGAAAGGGGATTTGATTCCTGTGATTTATGGTAGTATAGACCATACAAGAGAAACTAGGTCTCTGGAGTCATTAAACTAAAACCAATTTGAGCTGCTAGTAGAATCATTTTATATGTCCTTATGGGGTACAGCAGAAATGGGATCTTTCCTAATCAGGAGATACAATTGTATAGGTGCTTGCAGCATTTACAAACTAGAGCTTTCCAGTGGATAGCTGTTGCTCAATAAAATCTGCTTGAAATATTGATTAATTATTCTTGAGTAAGCTAAGGTGGAATGGAGATTGGACAGTGGTGATGATAGGAAGATAACATAATAAATGATATTGCTTGGTAGATCTTCTGAACAAATGAGAACATTTAAAATAGAAGTATTTCCCAAGATGGAGGAATGAGTTTTGTTGGTAGAAAATATAAATAGCAAATCAGAGGCAAATGTTTTCATTATTGGGGACTAGCATAGTGGGGATGTATGCCATAAATGCTCTCCACTGGCAGAGCCAGCTTGAACAGTCTTACTATTACAGTGATATACTTATAATTACAAATGTGAAAATAAAATGCATTGAGAACATTGTACAGACTGAGCCAATTTTTATAATGGATAAGAATATAAAATCATGGCATGCTGATAAGAAACATTACAATCTGGAAACTAGAATATATTTATATGTGGATGAAATAGTCATTGGATGTAATTCAAATGTAGAATTTCTCTTTTAGTTTCCTGTCTAAAGGTATTCTACTTCATATAATCTTTGTGAGATTTTTAAGTATTGTAATATATACACATGTATGTGTTTATGAATGCAGTCTTCTTAGCACATACATAGAAAAATACTGAAATTGTTTCTGTAAAAGTTCTGTAAAACCTTACATAGTGACTTATGTTTGACTAGTCTACTTTGTTGAAGATATTCACCTTTTTTTTAAGGAGAATGGATACTGCATTTCCACTACATTGCTTTGAAAATCCTTTTCAATTTCTTTCGCACAAGCTGAATAAAATTCTGATCAAGGTTTTTAAAGATGGCTTCACATGGAGATAACGATTTCAATTCACTTAGATCCTAGCCCAGACTCCAAAAAGGACATATTCAAGTTTTTGCCTTGATCTGAAGTGTATTGTGTGCTTTAATACTTACAAATGTAGCACACAACACATCAAACAGTGCAAAGAATTCCATAAATGGCACCAGAGAGTACAATAAGAGAGAAACCATTAAAAACCAGAGAACTTCCAATACATAAAATTGATGATGTTGCACTGTATATATGCTTCATGTTTCTACATGAGCATGGGCCATGACTTCTTAGATACACCGTGTAGGCAAGGGAATCTAAAACTCCATCGGAAACACTGAGTAACACTGCAACATTTTTAAATACTAATTAGGGCTTTTGTGTAGGTCTTTAACAGACAATATAGTCATAAGGTGTCTTGCATTTTCTGTAACTAGCCTGATCAGTCTTATATCCTTCATAAGAAAGCGTATTAACTAAAGCGGGAAGACAGAATCTTGCATAAGCTTTCATGGTTAGAGCATCTGCAAACAAAATAAAATATGTGAGCTGGATAATGTTCAGTCTAAGAAAAGAATTAAACCCATTCTCCCACTCTTTGGATAAGTATCAGACACATAAGGTAATGATTTCCAGCAGGATCTTCTCCATCAGCAGTATAATCAGCGATGTCCTGACTGCTATTGTGCATTTTGTGAATGTACACTAGTACTGCACAGAGCAGCAGACTTGCACATTCTCATGGTGTCCTGATTTTCACAGGTGTTCAGCAGCTCTGAAATATAAGTCTCTACCTTTGTGTTTACCTAAGATTAAGACCCTCAACTTTGAGCATTTATTTCTAAAACCTAACGAAGGACTTTTGACATGTATACAGTTTTATGGAAATCCACATGCATTGCACATTTAAATAGATGTTTGATCTTTACTAAGCTTCCAGAATGTAGCTTGTCAACAAGTTCATCCTCCCATACATCTTGTGTGGTAGGATTGTTAGCTAGCAAATATAGTTTTTATCCTCTCTTATAAGTAGGAAAACTGACAGGAGAAAATGAAGTCATTGTTGTCTTTATTTTTGGGGATGCCCTGACAACAGAAAGTGTTCCAGGTTTATGTAAGAATATTGGATGAACAGCTTATGAAAGAATAAGCCTACCTGAAAATTGTCAAGAGCTACCCACTTTCAATCATTCCTTCTTTCTTAAGTATGTAACAAATGACAGAAAAAAAAATCCTTCCTACGCAGTATTAAAGGGCAATAAGATACTAAAAAAATATAAGACAAAATGTATTCAGTTTTGTCATTTTTGTCTTAACCAGTATAGTTCCTGAAGGACAGAATAGTTACACCCATAAGACTCACAGAGAATAGCAGTGCTGGAAACGTGCTGTAGTGGAATCAAATCAATAACTCTGAGACTACTTTGAGATCATTTTAAATATTAATCTCTGCTCTCCCTAGATTTGGGCTATTGGTTATAAAAATTGCTGCCAAGTCTTCTTTTCTGTGTAATTATATCCTATATTTGTTTTTGTTGTTCGTGTTTTTTTATAATGACACTGGAAAATAAGACACTTGGATGAATGCATTATTGAATATGAAAGGGCTTAAGTCTGATGCTGGGCTTTCCCACTTTTTCCATGTAATTCTTGTTTTCATAAGCATAAATGTATTTTGGAAAGCTATATGCAATATCATGAATTAACTCTGGTCTTTTCAGGTATCTTTGGATACCTGAAAAACTTAATATACATATATGCAAAAGAAGATCAACTCGATGTTTTCTTAAAGATTTTGTTTTTATTTTATCTAAAGAATTGCATTGAAATATAAGTGGAAATGGCTGATCAATTGTACTAGCTTGAGACTTGATTCTTGGAGGTGCTGAGTATCCTTCATTTTCATGGAAGGAAGCTGAGACAACTTAGCATTTCACAGATATTTGCACTGAGTTGTTAGATAAATACCTTTTTTAAGAAACAGATATATTTGCAGAGTTTTATCTTTACCAGAAATGCTGCTCAACCATAGAGATAAAGCTTAAAATCCTGCAAAATGTAATTAAATCTAGCATTAAGATGTACATACAGGTTTACATTCCTGCCCCCCCACCTTCCCTTGGAATACGAAACAGCACAATTTTCTTCTATGATTAAATGTTCCTATTAATTGGCTAAAGTGCATTGAGTGGTGATAGGAAATTGTTTGGTTTGCATTTATTTAGAATAAACTCCAATCTACCAAATGTTAGTTCTGCAAAAATTAAGAGAAACATAAATATTATACACTCATATGAAGACCTTTACATGCTATATACTTTAATTACTAATTTTTAGTGGACTAAAACATGGATAGTGCATGACCTATGAATGGAAAAAGAAATGTTTTGCCCTTCGAGGGTTGTGTAACAGGGTTTGCACTGTCATTTCCTGTAGCTTTCATTGATGCAGGATTTCACTGTTACAGTCCAAAACCTAATGAAACCTATGGTAAGAAATGACCTTTTCAAGGTGCTTCTGTGTTTATGTGAATACAACATTAGTTTCTGGGTCTTGAAGTCCTACAGAGTCACAGCATGGATTCTCTGATTGAAAGAGCAAATCATAGAATCATAGAATCACTTAGGTTAGAAAAGACCCTTAAGATCATCAAGTCCAACTGTAAACTTAACACTGTCAAGTCCACCACTAAACCGTGTCCCTAAGCTTCACGTCTACACATTTTTTAAGTACCTCCAGGGATGGTGACTCAACCACTTCCCTAAGGAGCCTGTTCCAGTGCTTGACAGCCCTTTTGGTGAAGAAATTTTTCCTAATATCTAACCTAAAGATCCCCTAGTGTAACTTGAGTCTGTTTCCTCTTGTCCGATCACTTGCTACTTGGGAGAAGAGACCAACACCCACCTTGCTACAACCTCCACAACATCCACAGATTTTCCCTCATCCACTAAGCAGGTCATCTTGTCATAGAAGGAGATCAGATTAGTCAAGCAGGGCATGCCTTTCATAAATCCATGCCGATCACCTGGTTGTCCTGTACATGCCCTGTGATGGCACTCAGGGTGATCTACTCCATAACGTTCCTTGGCACCAAGGTCAGACTGGCAGGCCTGTAGTTCCTCAGATTCTCCTTCCAGCCCTTCTTGTAGGTGAGCGTAAATGATAATAATGATCTTCCATTTTTTATAGGCTCTTTTTAATCTTTTGAATCATAAAATGCTCTGCATACTTCACTGAATTACAAACTTCTGTTTTTATTCTCGATGAGTCATAATATATCAAATTTGCATACTTTAGACAGTCACTGGTAATGTATTTAATGTTTGTAATGAACCATGGTCATCTGGAGACTAATGTATGGCAAAAGAGGCAAGAGATTTTAAAATGCTTTAAAAAAATGGCAGACATATTTGAAGTCATATGGAGTATTCGCAAAGGGCAGAAGATGTGAAGAAGGTGATGCATCACATCATGATTGTGCAATTTGCTACATTAGTATTATCAACATGCAGGCGGTAGATATCTGTTCATATAATAAAAGCTGGTAAGTGTGTTAGTTGTTAAATTTAGCTAGACAACTGAAGTCTAAAAGCTAATGTTTTAGTGCTATGTAAATTTAATTGGACTAAATTGGACCAAAGGGTCATAGATGTTTATGCAATCCTCTTACTGTACAATGCAGAAAATGAGGTCAAGGTTTCAAGCAAAATGAGCTGGAAAACAGAATTCCCCATCTTATGATGTACTAATAAATCCTAGATAGAAGCTCTGAACTGCAAAACCAATTAAATTTAGGCTCAGTGCTTTTTTTCTAGAAATGACTTCTGCATGGCCTGTTTAGGTCCTTTTTATTCTGTGGTTATTCTCCCCTCAGGAAAGGAATTAACTTACAGAGAAGAGGAAACAGAGCAGGATGGAGACTGGGAAAGACAAGAGGACTATCCCATGTGTGTCAAATTGCATTCATAATAGGTCAGGATTGAACATGAACTACCCTCACTATACTCCAAATAGGCTGATAACCTCCCCCTTATTTAAGGTGTATTTAATTTATTTGTTCATTTGTTCAATTCATTTGTTATATGAATAAAGGGAAGGCTGAATCCACTGAGTACATCTTTGCAGAGCAGTAGTAAAACTGCTGAGAGCGTAGTATGACTTCTGTAAGTGGTAAGCTTTGTTTTAGTGTCAAATTAAGCTTGAAGAAACACAGTATTCAAACAAAGTTAATCTCAGAGCTTTGAAAGAGTTATATCTATACTGACTTAATTGTTAAAATAATTATACTGGAATTTAGAGTTTTATATTTTCATATACAAAAAAAAAGGAAGAAAACAACAGAGGAAGAAAGCTTCTAGTGATGGCCATTAGTAACCACGGTAATTATCACTTTCTTCAACATACAGATAATATTTTTAGTTGGGGGAAAAAAAGAAAAGCAAAAAAACCAACAGGGAGTGCTTTATGTGATGAGTACTTTACAAAGAATAATGGAAATCAGCGCCTTCTAATACGATCTCAGTGGCTTACCAGAAGCACCTGGAAACATTTACCCATGGTGAGAAGTTTGTGCTGAAGAAGCATTACAGTTACTGGGGATTTGGCTATATTGCACTGCTGGTCTGTTTTCAGCTGCCAGCAAGATTTCAGAGTGTAGCCTTGGAATTTGCAGTGGAGCTGGAAAAAGAGATGTGAGTTTCTTATGGCCTAGGTGAGGAATTCGGGGAAAGAAACAAACTTTAAAACTGTTCTTATAAAATATGAGTAGTATTTCCACTACATCTTGCCACTGACACAATCCTGGAGAACCATAATAAGTCAAAGAAGTGGGAACAGGTTAAAGAAGTTTTATGAGTTGTCACTTGCCTGAAGGCTGAAACTGCATTTGGTCTTAAGAATATTCTGGTGTAGATTGTAGGAACAGAATTCTTCAAAAATGTTATTAAAAATGAGACAATTTAGAAATCTAGAAAATATGATGGCCAATGCAGAAGTAACAATAAGTTACTATAATTTTGTCAGACATCATCCATTTAGATCACTTAATTTACATTTTTCCAGCATTTTGGTACTACTTGGTACTACAACAACTATGTGAATTTCCAATACAATAGAAATCTTTCTTTCAGTGAAGAAAGCAATTAACAGTTTGCTAGGGGTGGGGAGGGATTGTGTGGTTTTGGTATTTTTTTTTTTAATTGTTTATTTTAAACGAATGTATTTTCTGTGCAAGCACTCCTCCTTCAAGCCATGAAAACAGCAAAATGTTTTCAACAGCTGCTTGTTACCAGTCATGAAAGAGAAATAACCTATTGTCTGCTCATGTATTTTCAAGTCAGAAATGAAACTGCATTAGAGACATGAATTACTGTCAAATGGTTTGAAAACTGACAGTGAATCACCATATGAAGCTGTTAATGGCACGTCTAACTTTAGGCAATACCACTTTTTATATAGCAAGGAGAAAGGAAAATGAATGTTTTCACCTCCCTAATTGTCCAGTTCACATGTTGTACAACAGAGCAAAGCACAAGAAATATAATTATGACTTGACTCTCATGGCTGCATAGCTAACATTCTCAATCACTTTTCATTTATCAAAAAGTTATTTCACAATGTCCTAAAAATGTCTTTTAATATAGTTTTAAACTAAAACAATCTAACTGTACATGAGTTACACTTAATCATAGAATGCATTAATTGAAGGTTACATTTCAAAAAGCAGTATATGGCAAATTCGTTATTATTAAGTTATTTTTTAAAATAGTAATGCTAAACAAAGTAAAACTATCTTTTTCAGCATTATATGCCTGAATTGAATGTTGGAGTTCAAATTTTTTTTCTGCGAAAAAAGAAAAAAAAGTATTTTTTCAGGAACATTCTGTTTTATTCAGAGATTAAATTTTTATAAAGATTGAGTAATGTGAGTTATTTGCATAAAGAACTGTTTAATGAGTCAATCTAATCTGTAAATCTTCTTCAGGAGCCCTGTGTTACATTAAGGTCCAATGTTTTACGATCCTATACAGGTTGTCCCAGTTTCTCAGAGGTCATGAAATATATTACATTACTTTCTACCTTAAAACCATGGCAACATTACAAATATGTATATTGTTTGTATGTGATCAGATTTGGACAAGTTATAGAAAATTAGCAAGTTTTGTTTTTGAGTCACTTGAATTTCATATTAAGTTCATTTCAGTTATAAACAGAAAAAAACTCATTTTTTAATAAAACACTTGGATTCACTTGGTATATAATCAGTCATATAAAATTAAATTGAATTCTATTTGAATGTTTGAAGATACTTGATGGAAAAATCATTATATGGTGTCAAGAGGTGTTTCTTTACAACAAATCTAAAAGTAAACGATACCTTTTTTTTCATTAGGTCATTCCCTACCTGCATCCAAGATAGGGAGTCTTAATTCTAAAGACGGAGGACAGAAGCAGAACTGAATCTTTGGACTAAGGTAGCAGTTGTCTGCCTTTCTCAGAGCATCTTTTAAAAGTATCATCTGCTCTTCTGGGTTTGACAGTTTTTTTAGTCTCAAAATAAAGACTCTGGATTAATAGATTCTGCCCTTTGATTTGACTCTACTAAGTTTCAAAAACACTTTTCATACTATTCCTTTACTATATCTTCCTGGTTTCTACTGGTTATGATCCTCAGTGCACTGCCTAAACTGAAGTAAAACCCTACTACTTTTCGACTAATTCTTTATTAATTTTCTTTTCTTATATCCCCGTCTATCAATGCTTGTATCTCCATGTTATTGTAACATTTTATGAACTACTGAGGTGTGATAAAATGTTTGCTCAAGATTAGGTGGATAAAGAATAATAATCTTATTAATTGTTCTTCCTAAAAAGAAGAACCTGCATGAGATTCTAAATGTGAGAGTTACATCTTTCTTGAGAGAAAAATACATAATGCTGGTTGAAAGCTTCACAAGTTTGAATTTACAATTAAATAGGGCTTGATTCAAGATAAAAATAAAGACAATACTGTAAATACTGCAGCCACCTAATTGCAAAACTGCTCTGCCTCTTTAGTTCTTGGAAAAGGCTATGAATCAATGTCAGTATGAGTCAATGTACTTGTTGACAAGACAAGCAGATCCCATTCATATTTCAGGTTTCCTGAACAGCTGCAGTATGGTCACTTGATAGGGCAGGGACAAGGAAGACTTGTGTCAGTGTAACGTAAGGAGTCATGTCAGGTTTTATGTGTGATTTTGCACTTTACAACTCAGAACTAGAATTCCTCTGGCTTAACCTAAAGCATAGTCTAGACAGAAGGCATCTTGATGGCATTTACAGATGGCATCTTGAAATACAGCAGTGGTTTTATTGACCATTCTCTGCTGGGTCTCTAGTATGTCATCTGTGCTATTGTGCCCTAATGAAAGGCCACTGAGGCTGCAGTGGAGCACAACTGCCCCTTTGCTACCAGAATTGCATTTTTCTCAGCATACAGGGTCATGGCTGAAAAGCATGCAGTTTTGCTTTGTGACCTTTTAATGTCATTGAAGTATTCACAGTAACCTTACAATCATCTTCAGTATCCAGAATGTTCTCAGTGCTGCAGTAGTATTAATGATTTACAAACACACGTAAGGGTTGTTTGTAACGATCTGCCTCTAGGGACAGTGGTTTGCAATGTACAACTATACTCATTCTGCAAGTAAGAATGTCAACAATAAGCATTAAAAAAAAAATTGTCATTTTGGACCATATCCTCAGTATCCTTCACATGACACATAGTGCCTTGGTCCTAAAGCCATCCTAATGGAAAGTCCTGTACAGTGAAATACTCTAAGGATATAGAAATCAAAAGTTGTCTTTTTAAGATTAAGATTTCAATCTAAACCCCAGGAAACTGAAATTCACTAAAAGAAAAGAGGACGAAGAGAAGGAAAAGAAAAAAAATGTCAAAGACGACATGTATTTTTGTCAGCCAGTGAAGCAAAAGAATATATTTCTGTAAGGCAATTGCAAAGCAAGAAAACAGCAAACAAGGAGAAAATCCTCATACAGAAAAGAAATCACGCAGCACTGGTGCTAACTACAGCTATGGTTTCTTCAGGTTGGGTTCTCATTTAATTTAAATATTTGATGCATACCTATATTAAATCAGTGTTAATTTCATTGATCTGATGACAGTAAAATTGAAGTTTTCATTACAGAACTAGAGTTTGAAAACTACTAAAAGAGGTATAGTAAAGACTTCTCAGTGGTCCTTTTATTTATCAAGAAAGAAAAGTGTGTTTTCTGCCCACCAAACTGAAAAATACTTGGAAATATGGCTGACTGGTTGATTTGTTCCTCTATATCCAAAATTGTGAAAATTCCACCTATTTTCCACTACCTACAAAGTTTTCATGTCTTCTGTTTTGAGTCTCAACTGAGTGAGAAAATATGTCTGTCCCGCTACTGAAAATGAAATGTTCCTGCACAGTACAATTGTGTCTTTGAGAATTAATTTTCTATGAAAGCACTTAAACACTGCGATCAAGCTGGTAGAGTTATAACACAGGACTTTAAAACGATGTCTTTCAGCCCATTTTCAGTGTATCCAATAAGGTTAACTGTTAAAGATGTGTGTTGGAAAATACTATGTTAAGTAGTGCATTGTTGCTTCATTACACTGCTTGGTACAGACTGAAAAACTATTGATAAAAAAAATAATTAAAATAATTAAAATACCTTTTCTGATTATTTTATGTTGCCTGGGAAGTAGTTTTGGCTAAACTTGAGTCATTTGCATTCCAAGAAGAGGGTAATCACTAGGGGTGTATAATAAAGGAATGTAGGTGATGAACTTTTCCATGGTGATGAGGAATTACATGGTAAGCCTTCAGACAGAGAGAGGCTATATCTTTGTTATGCTTGTACAGCTGCTATCACAGATATGTCTCTAATCCTGAGAGACATCTTTGCCCACTACAGTACTGTATGTAATAAACAGCATAGCAGTTGCATTTGCCAATGTGTAAGTGATGATCACAGAAAGCAGTTCTGTTCTGCTCTCTTCTATTTCTGTTAGTACAGCAGCTAAGAAAAACAATGTGTATAAGTCAATTTATAAAACCTATTTTTTTTCTCAATGAAACACAGAAAATGTAATGAAAAATACTCAATCTTAGCTCATCCACGTATCCTAATCATTTTTATATGGTCTATTTTTATATACAGGGTACATGCTGTGAACCTGAGCTTCCATTCCTTAACAATTTGTACTGTCTTTTACGTAAATATAAGCAAGTGTTAAACTTTCTGAACAATCGAGCAGTATTTTGCACAGGTAGAAATGCTGGTACAAGCTACAAGCAACAAAAATATCAGACCTTAAATACCCATTTTGAGCCCTCTTTCTCCTTGTGCCCCTTAAACATGAGTCAGTCTTGGCAGGAACAGCCAGACCTTCACATGCACACAAACGGTATTCTGTTTTGACTGGCTGTGCTTCAGTAAATTATTTATATATTAACAAAGAATCAATGACAGCCTGATTTGGGATCTGGAGCCCTGGACTGAATCCATTGCAGACTCTGGCAGTGATGATTCTTGATTGCTAATGTTCACAATGGCAGCATTGGCAGGGTACTAAACAAAAAACTTATTTCTGTCTTCTGAATTGCTGTCTTCAGGAGTTTGTGATCTTCTTTTTCTGTTGATCACTAAATGTAACAGATGAGAAGACAGAAATGGGGAACAATGTTAGTCAAATTACCTGAAAAATCTCCCTGTACACTTACTAATTAGTTAAAAGTGTGAGACTTACCATTGTTCTTGGAACCAGCAGAAGACCAATACACTATTTACATTCCAATTAAATTTTAATTTAGGGGTGTAAATGAGTTATAATAAGTAGTTCATAGGCCTTATGCTACCTATCTACACAGACATGAATTTCAATTTGAGATAGATAATTCACTGGAAAATAAGGACTATATATGCTGGGACCACATCAAAATGGTTGTGAAGGGACTTTTTGGATTATTGGTTATATCTGTTGCATAAGATACTTCATGTTATATTATTGAAAATTAGAACATTTACATAGCATCTTTGATAGCAGCTGTAGCTCATTATTAGTGTTTCACTGGGGTCTGATCTGAATCATGCATAGTCAGTGCATAAATGTTCAGATATTCTTTGAGTTATATTGGCAATACATTGTATATGTAGATGTTCAAACAGTAAGAACAACAAGAAATATGTATTTCTGAAGACAATAATAATCTCTGATACCTCAAAAATTAGATCTATTAAGGTATTTCACAACATTAAGTACTATATCACCTACTTTTCAGTACACGGTCATAATAATGAAGCCACGTGTGTTGCAGTAGATAATCTAAGCACAAGAATTGCAAAAATTGTAGTCACTAAGAGAAGGAAATACCAAGAGGAACCTTATTTCTTAAATACTTCTCTCTCTCTGGGATATAGGATTTAATTATGGTTTGCAAGTCAGTTGCTAATTCCAGTAATGAACTTTTCTATTCAGATCATTTTATGGAGGACAGCAGAAACTGTGTGCATGGAATAGTCATGTGTAGGCCAAGAAACCCATATTCTGCTCTCTCTCTGAAAGTATTTGGTCTTCCAGCTTTCAATAGTCAGCTGTAACTATAAGTTGTAAGGAAATCTGAAGCAGAAGATGTTGTTGAAGATGACACACTCTGCATGTATTATTTATGTATTATTGTAACAGGAAGAACCCTTGGATAAGAGGTACAAATTCCCAAATAATTAATATAAAAGAGCAAGCAATTATATTGAAACTTGGATTTCTCTTTTCAAGAGCTCATGAATCTGGTGAAATATAGAATCAGACTCCTTTTCTTGTGCTATTCATATTGAATGAGCTGATGAATAGTATGAATGTCTTTAACTGGGAGAGCAGCGGACACATGCTCTGCCTCAGAGCACCTTGGAAGTTTACAAATTTGGAGCAACCACCTGAGCTGTGAATTGGTGGCTTCAAGCAGCCAAAGCAATGGAACGTAGATCTGTGTCCTGAGTAAATCCTTTTCCTGTGCTAGATTTAATAAATAAATTTTAAAAATACCCAGTCTAGTAGATGCTACGCCTTAGTGCAGCTATATGTCATAGAGCTATGTTCCTTTGTTTTGGTATTCTAGTCCTTCAGCTGTCCCCACTGTCTACATATTGGTATAAATGCTGAGATTCTCCCTGATACATAGGTAGTTCCTTTGGTAACAGAAGTAGAAGAGCTGATGTACACTTGAGTGCTTTCCCTACGTGTAGAATAGGTGTTTAATCCAAAATTTAATCCAAATCCAGAGAAGTTATACAGTGTATATACAACTTGTTTTCACCACTTAATTCGAAACTATGGTGTGCAGGTATACGCTTCTTCCACAGATAGTATTACTGGAGCCTCTGGAAAGGCCTGTAAGAACTAGCTCTGGAGAATAAGAGGAATCATGAAAAAGGTTACCTAAAAACAGGTCCAAAATTATTCTGCATCAGCCTAGAATGCCAACTAAGGAATTTAATGCTGGAAATGGAGGAACAGCTATACTGTGCAAAGGAATACTGTACAGATATCCCAATGCTAGTGAAGATTTGAGTCACTAAGTTCACATGACAGGGCTCTTTATCAGACCCAGCTTGCATATGGAGGAAATACAATAATCTTTTAACTTAATAACCAATATATCTCCAAGAGGCATACATGAAGAGATCAACAATTCAGAAGTCTCCGACTGCTGGGAAAGAAAGAGGTGTTACTTAGCTTGCTTTGTTAAATAACAATTTTCTGACATCACTGAACAGTAAGGAAGGTAGTTCTGTTATTTAGATGTCCTACAATATGAGATAAGATTGCAGAGAGATACATGGACTGTCTCAATATTATCTCAGTTTCAGTAAGTAATTGTTGCATGAAAGCTCAGTGTCATGAGATTTTGCTTTTGAAATACAATTTTCTATTTGCCATGTCAATTGATTATCATTTTTATAGGGACATTGAATTGCTTATTGGCATTGACCCAGAAGACTTGTGTCAAAAATTGTACAAGTATATCAAGATTTTGTATTTTTTTGCAAATGAAAAAATTGTATCTACACATTTTTTTCCAAACGCATTAAAAATTCTTCATGAGAACTCTCTGAAAACACACGATTTCAGTTACAGCAATATGAACTCAAACTAACATTTTTCAGAACACAACTGAATCTGTTCACTTTGCAGCTCTAAAGTTGATTTCAAAACTTCAGCAGGCCCTCAGTTTTCTCGGCTGTAGTGTGGAACCGCCATGCATGCTGTCATGGTTTAATCCCAGCCAGCAACTAAGCACCACACAGCTGCTCACTCATTCCCCCCTGGTGGGATGGGGGAGAGAATCAGAAGGGTAAAAATGAGAAACTTGTGGGTTGAGATAAAGACAGTTTAATAGGTAAAGCAAAAACTGCGCACACAAGCAAAGCAAAACAAGGAATTCGTTCACTACTTCCTATCAGCAGGCAGGTGTTCAGCCATCTCCAGGAAAGCAGGGCTCCATCATGTGTAACAGTTACTTGGGAAGACAAAATGCTATCACTCTGAACGTCTTCCCTTTCCTTCTTCCCCCAGCTTTATATGCTGAGCATGATGTCATATGGTATGGAATATCCCTTTGGTCAGTTGGGGTCAGCTGTCCCAGCTGTGTCCCCTCCCAGCTTCTTGTGCACCTCCAGCCTCCTTGCTGGTGGGGTGGTGTGAGAAGCAGAAAAGGCCTTGACTCTGTGTAAACACTGCTCAACAATAACGAAAACATCCCTGTATTATCAATACTGTTTTCAGCACAAATGCAAAACATAGCCCCATACTAGCTACTATGAAGAAAATTAAGTCTATCCCAGCCAAAACTAGCACACATGCCTGGCCTAGGGCTGGTCATTCTGGACTTTGCATCTGTCCCAGCCCTGCGATGGGTCAGTATACAGCTTGTAGAAAACTGTAGCTTTGATATTCCAGGTGCTGGGACAGTTCAGCTAGATATTAAAGCAGGATTTCTTCAGTGGAGTTGGTAAACAATAAAAAAAAATATTTCCTTTAAAGTACTATTTGGGCATTTCAAGCCTGTTCTTTTAAGAGCATTATTCATATGTATTTTAAAGGGAGAAATGGTGTAGCAGAGACAAGTTTCTTGCCAAATGTTATTTTGTCAGCCAGTGGCAGAGGCCTTAGTAGTATACTAATAAAGCAGTGGGTTTTTTTTGTAAGGTGGATATCTTAATACTAGAAGCTATCTAAGATACAACTACTTTTACTTTTCATGAGCATAAATGCTGCAAAATTTAGTCATCAAGCTCTAGATTAAATTATCAAATGGAAATAACCAAGATCTCAGAAAAATGTAAAATTATCCTTCTCATTATTATTCATATCTTCTCCTCACAGATTTGGTGGAACCTTCAGTAAGTGTAGGTATCTGTAGCTACTGTAAAAATCTATGTTTTGTGTCTCCAGTTTGGACAGCTGTGAAGTTTTAGTACATAATATGGCTATGCTGATTGGCATAAGTTAGTTTTTAGGGTCACATCATCAATGTGTTACATAAGTTAAAACAGGATAAGTACAGTCCTTACCTGCTTCTGTCTTGGAAAACAGAGCATTTAACCTACTTTTTTGATCTGTGATTCCCCCATTAGAGAAAAAGTTTTCTTTGCCACTGTTAGCTTTTTCACTTCATCCTGTTAGTATTTCCAGATTCACATATTGTTTTACCACTAGCTCAGAAGACTTAAAAACTGCAGCAGACTTTGAATTAGTCTGGTAAATGTAGGAGAAAAGGATGGAAAAGAGATGGCATTGCCTGCAACAGAAGGATTTTGTAGTAAATATTTTTTTATAACTTTTAATTCCAGTCAGCTCAATATTATAGCTGAACCACGACTGAAATGACAAAAGCTTAATCATAAATTTGCAAAAGAAGTTCAATGTTTTCAGAGTGAAAACTACTGCAATGTACCAAGGCAAACAAGATGTTTGCCTTGGTCTGAGACTGAAAAATATAACAAAACTTTAAGCATAAATAATAAGAATTCTCAAGGTCTTAAATAATTTTTTTACTTCCTTTAGCAAGGATAATGGAAAGGACTACTGAAGTTCTGCAACTTTCACCCTTAACAAAAATTTGAAAATTTAAACTGTATAAAGCAGGAATCTTCTGGTAGAATAATCAGTCAATTTACATAAGGCTAATATTCACTCAGAACCTCAAAGGCTGGACTTTGTTGGTATCTCACTACAACACTCTCAAGAAAAATCAAGGTACGGCAGGAAACAATATCAACCATTTAGTCGGTGGGTTTGTTGAATTAATGGCCTGACATAAAGTTCAAAATCTTCAGACTTTGTGTTCTACTCTAAATGCTACTGACCAAATCCTTGTAAAAACAAAGGGTGTTGACCAGGTTGTAGTACTGTTTATTGTGGTGTAGGAACGAAGCACAACCTCCACATCCTGCATCTCCTCTTAATGTTAAACGTTATATAAACAATCATTACTTCAGAAAGCTTGCAATCTGTGTGTCAGACTGGTTGTGACAAGCAGAGGAACAAGACCAATTAAGTATGTTTTGTGAGCAGAAGTAACAATCTTTTGTCGGTTTCGTTTTTTTTCCTCCTTTTCAACCTAGTAGTGAAATGAGGGTCTGACAGCAGAGGAAGCTTTTCAAAGAGTTAGTAATTTTTATAGGGAATTTTTCTTATGCTTTAAAGGTAGCTAATGGAAGGAATTGTGGAGGTGTTTGAGTAAGCATCAGAATTCTCCCACAAGGTTATTTATATATTTTTAAAAGGTAACAGAATTAGCCCCAATGTTATACATGGTTAAACTCTGTAGCTTTGGCTGGTTATCATGAGTTTCTACATGTTTTGTCCTAAAATGTGCTTTAAAGCAGTTAAAGAAATTACTGTTTTCCACCTTACATCAGCCTTTATTTCACTGAGGGCAAATTGAATGTTTAGGAATCTTTCAGGGTGAAATGTATTATGTCAATTTAAAATAGGATGAGACTCTGAAACTGCCTCATAAGGTCAAAACCCAATGATTTATAAACTGAACAACAACAGAATTCTTCAGGAATTTTTACTGAGCACTAGAAATTCATGACATGAAACCCAAAACAGGTCATAAAATCAAGTACAGTAATTCCTTATTAGTATTTACCTTCCCTCCTTTCTCAAAGGTTACCAATTCAATGCAAGTATCTCATGTAGTTCAATGGAAACACATTCACTGAGCTGACTCTGAATCAGCTTTGTCATTTTTTTTTCTTTTTTTGTTTTGTGTTTTTAATTTTAAAAAGGAGCAGAGGGGAACTGAAATGGGTACCATTGAGGTGTCTTAATGTTACGGAAAAACAGGTGGATTCTGTGTTTGGTGTTTTGGGTTGAGAGGGTTTTTTTAAAGGTAATACAAACCTAGAGTCATGATGTCAGCCAAAACAAAGTACACAGCATTTCTTAGATCTCTCCTATAAAATGTCTAGTCCTTAGTGAGTTGTGAGTAGTTTAATAGCCTCCTTCTACAAATTCTTATTCACACAATTTTTTTAACAAGAAGACTTCAAATGTTTGCAACTGGAAAACTTATTTGTACAAATTATCTGTGTAGATATTTGGAGGATCAAATCTAACTTGCAAGGGGTCCCATGACTTAAAGCTGTGTAAACCTGAAGAAAATTATTTAACTTATGTGGAATTTTTTTCTTACTTGCATGTAGTTGATATCAGAATTGGATCCATTTTTTCTTTCCCAACATCAGAAGGATGACTATATCTGGAAAGCAAAAGCCATCCTTCAAATCAGACAGGAAAAACCTACAGTTATTAACATTTGGTAAAGCCGCTCGTGTGCCACACAGGAAAGTATGATGGCTTTTGTGACGCCTGTGCAATGCACCATGCAACTCTGCTCAGTTTTACACTGCTCTGTTTGGATTGACTTTGTCTGACAGTGTATTCCTGAGGTTTGAGTTCAAAAGGAAGAGAAGTAGGATTATCATGTGCTTTTTAAGCATAAGTGCATCCCCATAAAGAGTTGATTTTGCTATTTCCAAGTATGAAAGGGCTGAGAAAATGTCTCCTGGCAACTACAGGTATTTGCAGCTTGGACTGGAATAGGTCCAATCAATCCCTAGTTTTCTGCAGTTCTGCAAAGAAACAACTGCTTATGTGGATGCCTCTGAAAAAACACCTAAAGGGTTCAGTAGTTCATCTCTTAAATAGAGGAGACTTCCCAAGAAGCCTGTTTCTCTTAAATCTGGTAACTTCCAGCTTGAATTGAAGTATGATAGATATAGCAAGCAGTCAATAAACTAAGATATCCAATAGAATGATTACCTTTTTATGCCTTGTCAGAGATTTTTCTTTTTGCTGTTATCTTCTAGGGGATTCTTGAATATTTGGTAAGACATGTCCATTTCTCTGCATTTTGTCTTTGTTATTCTTATATAATATGAATGTTGCAAGCTTCAAGATATGATATGAGCCCTACTTCTCCAAATGTTTGAATGAAATTCCGTGAGCATGCAAAAGTAGTTTTCAGCAAACAAAAGTACTGAGAGCAATGGCTTCCTATCTTACGGTAAAGGGTATCACAAGCAATAAAATTTCCACTAACCTAAGTTAGCAGGAGTTCCAGTTCCCATTTGCACTTCCACAATTACAGTAAGTAGTATATGCAGCTTTGTTATAAGGCTCATTGAAGAAGGACAAATTATGTTCCATGTCTGGGACACAGACTTTGAAGTTGCTTTCTTACTCTTATTTCTCTTAAAAAAGTGAAGGTATGAATAGCTGTAACATGAAAAACTTCATACACTGGAATTTCATTCTCGTGTTGCCATCTCTTAAATCCACAGTAAATTGTTAATTTCCATCTAAATTTTCCCAAGAGATTTCCTAAGCAATTTCCTCACAAGTCTTGCCACTCTTCCATTCCTGTCCAATGCTGTATGGACACAGCTCTTAGACAAGAACTCTCTTATTCCTGGAAAGAACTGAATAAAGGTTTGGATTAAACCAATATAATTTCAAAGTTTTATAGAATACTCACTGTAACCACAAGCTGATTTTCCAGCTTATGGTTATAGTGAATATTCTATAAAAGTTTCATTTTTTTTTTCAGTTATGACATACATTAATGAAACTTTGACAAGCATCTTCATTTGGGTGGGAGAGAGAGAAAGAACAATAAGTTGTAAAAGAAGAGTTCTCTGTGGGGCTGTGTGTTGTTGGGTTCAAGGCTGGCTGAATATTAGTTGCAGTCGACTCATCTTGCTGTTGATTTAAGATTAAGGACTAGGCTCATAAAATGAGACTAAATGGCCTGCCCCCCGCTCTTGCATTGTTATATGAAAATTTTGTAAAAATGAATCAATTCCAGAGGAAACACTTGGCGTAACGGAAAGTCTCAACTCAAAAGGCTGATGGAAAAATGCACTGAATAGCTCATATTCAACAAATTAAAAAGTAATTGTCTAATAGTTCTCAAAATGTACTTGCTAATGGAGAATCATCGTTGATGGGTGTGTTTCTATTTAAACACCTTGGGGGCTTCTTCTCAGCTTAATACTACTTAGTATTCTTTTTTTATAAATCATCTGCAGGAAAAAATAAATTTACTCCTCAAAGGGTCTTAATCATTTGGATCAAATCCTGAGAGATTACAAGCACCAGCTTTACAGGCTAAATCTTCAGTTATTCTCTTTTTATTGAGACTAGACTCTTACTGAAAATGAATAGCATTTGTCCACACGTAAGGCCTAGTTCAATCCTAGTGGTTTCCCCACAGGAAAATGTGAGTAGGGGGAAAAAGGACTGACTACAGATAATGGATCCTGATAATTCTTAATTCTTAGCTTTTCTATAAACTTTAGGCACTAAAACACCAGTAAAATCAATACAGGGATTTATCCAGTTCTAGAAAGAAACATAACACATCATGGAGGTGCCTGAACAATAAAGACAAGACCACACAGGACTGTTACATGTTTCATTCTTTTCTTCAATTATTAATGGACTTCATTGATTTTTCATAATTTTTAATTAACATATCTGGATCTTACAGATTCTTGGGGTCCTGAACCCCTTTGAGTTCCAGAGAACACAGATAGGTTTGTTTCATTAAGACACTGTATTCCAATTCAGTAAAAACATTAAAGTCGAACATTTTAGAATGTATTCAGGATAGAATTTAGAATCTAGCTAATGTACTGTCTTAGTAGAGTATCAAAATAATTTTTTGTTATTCTTTCTTACTAAATATCTCATGAATTATTAAACAAATAAATAAAAATGCACTGTTTTACCTCAATTATCTCAGAAACAAAAGTAATGTTTTATATTCAGATTTTAAATAATTTAATTTTACCCGTTTTTAAAAAAATATCTATACAGAGGTTGTGCTGGAATACCTGCATTTTTCAAATTTACATTTCTATCCAATCAAAATCAATGGTGCATTGCTAGCATAAAACTACAGGCAGTGGGAACCAGCTGAGAAATTCTTATTGCATGGAGACATTTTTAAGAGAGCTACTGCAGAATTCTCTGGGTAAATATGTGCTGAAACACTGAAGCCAACAACAATCTTGCCTTTTACAGTGTAGAAACTAAAGTTAAGGAATCACATAAGGAGTTCAGGAGAGGTCAGATTTTTAGACATCTTTTTTCTTTTTTTCTTTTTTTGGTCAGGACATAGCCTTTTTGCAAAATTGGACTTCATATTATTTGAATAAAAGATGGAAATTTCAATCCTACTAGTGCATGGGGATAATGACATATCTATTTTGTTCTTTCCTGTGGACTTGCATCTTCATTTATTTCTTTCTCCACTAGTCAAAATGTCAGGTCTTTGATCAGGAGCAGATACCTATTTTTCACAGAAAATAAATGAATGTTGGAGGATGGGTTTGGATCATTTTGGTCGTGTCAAAAACATGAAGCAGCTTATTAATCTAACATTGTCTAAGAAATAGAAAAGCTTTTTAATTCTTTTTTCCTTTTTACTTATTTATTAAATAACATGTATTTATTTGGAAGAATTTAAAAAAAAAAAAACAAACAGGGGAAAGAGGCTGTACTTTTAGCTGGAATATTTCTTCATCTGAGTGAACAAAAACAAGTGTCTGCCTTTGATAACCATGCAGACATTAGACTGAATATTAAAGAGGGTTGGCAGCTACAGTATAAACTGGGGCACTTGCCATTTCTGGACAAACTGTGTCATTCTTACAGGAAAGTCAGCTAGTAAATGCTCTAGCGTTTTGCCTGCTGTGTTTCTTCTTTGGCAAAACAGAAAATGAAGAATAAATGAACTGAACTGGGAATTCTTTAAGCTAGTTATTTTCAAGAGATGAGTTTCCAATTTAGCTTTAAATGTGCTATTATTTAGTGGAATACCAGTGCTCAGAGGGAGTCTGATTTGCCAGTGGTTTGTTGTACATATAATAAAATGCTGGATAAATCGCAGATAGTAGCCAAAAAAGGCTGCTCTGGTCATTACAAATCCTCCAAGTATTTGGACAAGCAGAAAGGTAAATCAGTCTGCAGTATCTCCTTGACAATCCAGATGAAACCACCTAATAGTCTGTATACTAATATAATATAATACAATACACTGCTTGTATAACTTCTGTTAGAATAGACACCGTTGTATTCCTGAAGAAGCTGCATGCCTCTGACTGGTGAAATTACTGCCTACTCTTCATTTAGATAGTGCACATTTTAATCCTCAGAGGAGCTGTGGTTGTTTGAAGGCACTGTCTCTCTGCTGTGGATTAAAGTTGACATGGAGATGGTAAACACTCAGTGCAGCTAAGACCAAAGCTTGAGCCTTTTTTTACTGATGTCAGATACAAAAAGTCAATTGACTTTGGTACTTGGAGAACTAGGCTGCTAGTCTGGAAATGCTGGTAGCTCTTACCAGCAGTCTGCCTCCACTAATGAAAGGGACCTGTGCTTAGTTTCTCATCCTAGTAGTGTTTTGCACACCTACAAAGCAGCAATTACAGCCAACCTTAGGTGGATTATAGTATTTATGGTTTTTAAAGTGCAACATCTTTGTGATCTGATTTTTTGTGTGTGAGGGAGAGTTTTACAGTTTTGGTATTATGCTTTCTGTCTGTAGTGGCTTAGTTTCATGCCTTTGGTATGAGGAAACCTTTACTTAAGTGCCTGGCACAAAGAATTTCTCTAGAGCAACAAATGACTGGTATATATGAAGTAACTAGACATGTTCTAGTTTAATGAGAACTATGTGTGAAATCCACATATGCAATTAACTGTTCTTTGAGACATTCATTTATTTGATATTGGAAACAATGTTTTTTATAACACTTGCTTGATCTTTTTAAATTGCATTGCATGTGTTTACCAGAGTTTCTTGAAGAAGTATGATGGGTCAAAATTGTAATTTTGAGATTTGGAGTCATTCTGACCGTATTTTCTTTTTGTCCTGCTGAGCACGATGGGTCAAACTTCTACCTCGTGAACAAACCTATTTCAAGAATCTTGAGTAACTTAGCATAATTTCATCTTTACTGTCACCTCACTGCTTTTATTTAACTTTTGTTCCTGCCTCCTTGTTGTGCTGTGAGATTTTAATGATCATATTCAGAGCGATTTACACTTCTATAGCTAGGTTCTCAAAGTGCTGATCAAACATTAATAAAGCTTCACAGTGGAGCCACTCAGGAATATTTTGATCACCTTTTTTATGGAACACACAGATTCATCAAAACCAGGAATCTGTTTTGATAAATTTTCTATTCTGAAAACATTCTGACAGAGTTCTGAAGCAGACAAACCCCACATATTTCAACAAGAGTTCCACATATTTTTGAAATAGCTTTTCATTAGGATGATAATTAATAATTTAAAAAAGTGAAGCATTTTAAAAGCATAAAAATGAAAAATTTAGATTGATGAGATTTGAATTGATCAAATGTTTAGTTCCCAAGTATTTGCAAAATTTCAGTTCATTGTCCCATTTGAGATCAAGGAAAGAAATGCAAAAGGAATGCATGTACCAGGGAAACTGAAGCACATGAACAAATCACTGAACTGTGTTGCATTACATACCGAGTTTTGTCCTGACAAAAATGCCAAGAAAGAAGACAGTTTGAATAATCTAATGTATGCTAATGTATAATTAGTAAAATCTCAGGTCACTTACAGATGTCATTGTTCTTCTGTCTATTCGCAGGAACACACTCCTTTGGAGAATAAAATCAGACAGTCTCAAGAGCAGTGTTCACTTTTCTGTTTTCTTCCTGCTATACTAACCTATAGATGACATTGTCGTCTCGCACTAATTAATACCTTTAGTTAGTTTTAGGCTAAGAATGTGAGAATCACTAATTTCCATTGGCTAAATTAAGGTTCGGGGAGATTTAACTTTAATGAGTTGACTTGCTAACCCTGTAGATATTTTTTTCTGTTTTTAACTAATTCATATATATTAACGCAGTTAAGTGCTATTGTACAGTGTATTGTACAGTGTGATAACATACTATTTCAGAAGCAGCATATATGAGCACATAAACAAAGGCTGATTTAACCTGTATGTGCATTTATATCACACGGTATATAAGCCATATGATGTACAGGTGGTATATACATGAGGAACTTAAGGTAGCAGTCAAAAGAAAAAAAAAAAAATCACTTTAAGGTGTGGCTTGAAATTGATCTGATAAGGTTTATAGACAGCTGACATCAATGCTAAAAGCTGAGGAAGGAGACAATACACAGTAATTAGTCCCAAAACTGTTGTCTAAGCCCTGGATAGAAACATCCATTCTGCAGGGTTCTGGGGGTCTATGAAAAGATGCTGGAGGCTTTCAGCTCTTCATTGGAAGATGCACACAATCCGTGCTTCATAGCAGCACTCAGCATCTTCCAGGATGAAGCCCATCAAGATCAGTAAGTACACTGATCCGAGAGCAGTCTGATACAAGGTTTTAATTTCATTTCTGCTCCCCAGAATCAGGAAGTTCATCAGTAAGATCCGCTGTCATTTGGCACAATAGGATTATAGGGTCAGCAATTAGATGCTGTCATGAAGACAATATGCTTATCACTGTCATTTCTTATTCCTTTCTCATTTAGAAATTACCTTCAGCATTTAGTTGATTTTTCTCAGCAATTCAATGCATAGTCTTTAAATAACTGGGCTTTCTTAGCTACCTCAGAGTTACAGTAATAAGCTTCATTCAGCTGATAACCCTGTGTGGGGCCCAATTTACAGTGAGGAACTTAAGGAAATACACTGTTGTGGTAAGTAGCCTGTGCCTGTAGCTGTGTTTGTTGGGTTTTTATTTGTTTGTTTGTTTTCTGAATATTATATTCAAGTAATGCAAGAGGCTTTGCCTGTGCTGACAGTGATTTGGTCGGTTCTCTTAAACCCACAGATTTTTCCCAAAGATAGCAGTGTTAACTTGCTGCTATTCTTCTTTCTTGGGGGTTTGTCACTCTACACTCTCTGTTGTGCTAACAAAACCAAGGTAATGCTCAAAGACAGCTCAGCAATGGCAGTCTGTTATCTAAGGCATGCAAATGTTTCCTCTCTTGCTGAAGCAGTGTCACTGTTGGGCAAACAATTCAACAGAGAGGATGAACAAAAAGTTGTTGGACTCATGTGGTTGACAAATTTATCTAGAAATGGAGAAGACTTTGCTTCTAATAATTAGTCAGCAAAATTTTGCAAAAAATCAATTTTACATGGATGTGACATACAGAATCAAGCCTAGGAATGAGGGCTAAAAATCAGTACTTGATTGTCTTTCCTCTGCTTTTCTCTCAGCCTATGGCATGTGCTCGAAATATCAAGGATCATTTTCATGTATCTTTGAAAGGTTTTAGCTTTAGGAGGCAATGGTTTGGGGAGGAATATCAGATGGTTTTTATTTTCCAAAGTGGCCATTTCTCAGTTTTTACTCAGCTAGCTCTAAATGTGTCTCCTTTCAGTATTCTATTGCTTTTTTATTTTGTTTTGAGATGTCTTGCATAATGTAGAGAGAAGTACATGCCTAACATAGCTTTCTGTGCTCCACTTCAGGGAAACAGGAGAGTAATGTGGGTGGGAGTGAGAAGTTATCAAAAGCTACCAGGATCTACCTTTACCTTTCTAAGTTTTTTGTATCTTGCCTAAGGCCAAATGAAAAAGATCTGTGTCATGCTGAGAACTGAATTCTTTTTCAGGTCTTTTTTTTCCTGAAGCATATGCCTATTCTTCCTAACAAAGTACTGACCTAGCATAACTTAATTTATGAAATCTGATGAGACCGCAATCTTTTATGAAATAAGTTCAAGCTAATTTACTTTTCATGTTACTGTAAAACTGCTGAGCAGTAGTCAACATGTGATTTTGCAATTTCAAATTTTGCACGGAAACATATAAGAGTACCTACTGGCAGAGGTGTTCCATATAGAAAAGCAAAATATTTAATGGCCCATCTGTATGCCTACACATAGGCTTCACTGGGCTTTCCTAGCAACACCAAAATTCTAGCAGGGCTAACCTGTGCCCATTGTACATGTAACAACTTTAGAAACGTCTTTGAGTTTCCAGCTTCTGAATACATTGTATTTTATGACAAACTTGACCCCTGCAGTCTTCGAAGTTTGCAGAACTGGCACCAATAACACAGCACTCAAAAAACTGCTGCATAAAAATTGAAAGGTGAAAAAGATGTACTGAAGTCTATCTACTTATAATTTTTTTTTCATTCATTGAACATGCAAATGGTCTAGTACCATCCAAAGATATTATTGCTGCAAAAGAGATATTCTAGCATCTAGTTATTGGTCTGTAGAGAGGACACCTATACTTTTGAGGGTGGTTTTTTTATAAAACATTGCAACTACTGTGTTTATGAGCACTTAAAGATTCTCCAGTGTTCAATGTTTTATATTTATTGTGCTCTAGACTCAAGAGAATTCTAGACCAGTGAAAAACAACAAAATGCTTGATTAAAAACAAACCACTTAAAGCCAAAACAATTTCTGGCTTTTCTTCCTCTGCAGTTTCCATGGAATTCTTATGGCTGTTTGCTAGAGAGTGTGATTTGGGTTTAAGACTTTTTTAAAGTCATAGTTTAAAGTTTAAAATAACTCTGTTTTAATACTGGGAGTAGTTTTATACTTGCAAGGGGAAGAAATGGTTGGGAGATTTTATGGTCTACAGCTGAAATGGAAACCTTGCTCCCAAGTTCTGTTTGCAAAAAGAAGCAGAAAATAACAAACTTTAATGACTGCAGTCTTTTGAACATTCAAAGATTAAAAAGGGAAATAATTCTAGAATGACCCTCTGTGCCCGATAGCTCTGTAGTCCCAAAGGACAGATTTTCTTTTTTAGATCTGACTACAGATAGGCTAAATTACTAGCTGTGGTCCCACTTAGTTTCTCCTGAGACTTTCTCAAACTTTTAAAATAACCAGTTTATGTTACTTTTTACATAAATCTCCATAGAAGTAATAAGGTGGACTAGCTCATCAGTTATCAGTTTTTGAGAAGAAACAGTATCAATTTTATGAATCTGGCTTTTCCTGTGCTGCAAGCTGAAAGCATCAGCAGCAGGAAAATATAAACCTACCTTCCTATGCTTTAGCTCTAAGTTAATAACACGTATCATACTTGTGGCACCAAACATTTCCTGTAAAAATGGATCCCAGTAAATAAGACTCTCTTGAGGCAGTTACGCTACAGTGCCTGGATCTGAAAAGTTATTTGTATGCAACTTGCAATATAACCTGGCAGTAAGCTGTCTCTTATTTTCTGTCCATCCTGAAAACTAGTTCTTCCTGTTGATTTGGGCTCTCATTTCTGTTCTTCCTGGTGTTGTCTTGTCTATATGGAAAACAGTTCCAGTAAGAAGCCAAAGCTACAGGCTTAGATGTAGGAGAAATGCATAAAACTAGAAGAGTTTCATGTCAGACACAAATAAAAGTTCCTGAATTAAGTGCATCAATTGCTCATAAGGCTTAAGTTGCTAAAAATACAACAAAGAGATGAAAAGATTCAAATAAGAATTGTATCACTTCATGAAGTTAAGTGAAACTACTGAAAAAATGAAGTATATCATTCTGTCTTGTTAATATCTGTGGGATGAAAACACTAGTATTTTTTAATAGCCAAGGAGAAAGAACAGGCCAGTTTGATAACTGATACACAGAAGTTTGGGAAACACTGCACTGCCAGAAAGATTCTCCTTTGTAATATATCAGCTGCATATGAGGAATAAAACAGAGGGAGATTTGTTGAAAAGTTTTTCATAATTTTGAGACCATTAATCTGGAGGACTCCTATTAGATTCAAGACTAGATCGTGATTGAAAGTCTGCAACTGAGATAACGGTTTATGGAATTTACTGTCTCAAACTTAAAATAGCAATCAAAATTTTCCAAGCTGATGGAACACTTTGGATGGAGTATTGAACAATCTTACAGAGCAATCATTTAGCAAATTAATAATTTTTCCTGTTTATGAAGAAATTCCCTTAGAAACTTTGAAATGTTACAAAAGTTGAGAAAAGCAGAACAGTCAGTATAGCTGAGAGGGAGGTTAATTGAATAAAATTTTGGTGTCTCCCTTAGGATGAGATTAGCTGCTTTTTAGATTACTTGACTTTATTAGGTCTGCATTGACTAAAGTGAGAGACTGGGCAACTGTCTTGGATAGAAGGATTTACACTGTAAACATCAAGACTGGGTGAAATGAATCCCATCCTTTGAAATTCAACACATGAAGGAAGGTTGTAAGAGGAGAATATAGTACTTGAATACAGGCTGTACTTCCTAGAAGTGTGGGGAGCAAAGAAAAATGTTCAAACAAGATTTTTGTCTCTTCATGAAGCCTAAACAATGTTCTGCCTTTGTACAAAGCTGATATGCTTATTAGAAGGAAAAACATTTTACAATATATAGAGAAAAGAAAAAATCCAGAAAAGAAGAGTACATGAGGAGAAGAGCAAGAGGAATTATTGTCAAGAATGTGTAACTACTAGGAATTGTTGAAGAGGCAGCTGGCGAGTGGAATTGGACCTCTGACTAAGCAGGACATATGAGCAAGACACTAGTGCATGAGACAGCATACTAAATACCTTAGTTAAAATAATGAGGAAAAATAAAAATAGAACATAGACAAAGAGAACTGATTATGTACTGGGTAAATAATTTTTTATTATATTATGCAAACTGGGTGTTTAAGTAAAATAACCTTGAAAAACTTTGTTATTGTTTTAGAAAATAGAGGATGGAAGCCAAAGTTGGCATGTCAGATGATGTATCCTTTTTGAGAGAAAGATAATAATGAAGAGCTTGAGCCCATGAAATATATTTTTTGAAGTAACTAGAGAAGTTAATAAAACAACAAAAGCAAACTCAAGAAGGTATGTTCGCTCTGTATTATTATCCCGCTAGACAGAAATAGCGTTATTAAAGAATACAGTTGCAGGACATGTCTCATATATAAGAACTGTGGGAAGCCAACTATAGTAATGGTAGACAAGCTATCATAATTTGGTTTTGTGCATTTATATGTTTTTTAGAAGAGTATCTATCTAAATACAAAACTCTAAGTGCAGGGTATCCACAGTCTAATGACCTCATAGAAAATAGTATCATAACTACTAAAAAAATCCATTAAAAATTTGGGGACTAATTGGCACAACAAATTTATGTAGCAATGCTCTTGAGCCTGGGATTGTCACTGGCAAACATACTGTTCAACAGGAAGTTTAAAAGGAGACTACCTGACTGTAACCACCAGAAGATATAAACAAGGATACTCTAAATTCTTATGAATAGTAGAAAAAGGTCAAAGAGAAAATATAATGTGATAAACCACCATGTGTGACCCTTTGCAGCAGCAAGGTAATGTGTGTGCAGGGTGACTAACAGTGAAAGAAGCAAAAGATTCATGTGAAAGTATTCCTTGCTCCTGGAAGATGACTGCTAAATGAGAACAGACCTAGAAAGGAGCTGAAATCTTCTTCTACAGTAGGAGGACGGAGAAAAAAAAGAAAAGGATCAAGCCCTCAAATGCTTAAACTAAACAGGAGAAGTCAGTAGATTAAATAGTACAAAGTAAAATCGAAGTAACATGCCAATGCAAAACCTGAGTAAAACAGAGTGCTGATCCCATGAGTTGAATCAGAGACCAGCTGAGAGACTGGTTGTGAATTATGTGTTACAAATACTTTTCCTTTAGAAAATAAAGGATGCAAAGTACTCGCCATTACAAGGTTTTGGACAGAATGTTACATGCTCCAAACTGTTCTGAGTAACACTAACGGTATGAACATCTTGAGTTCATACGTCCCTAACACAAACTCTTGAAAACATTTGTTAGTGTACCTATTATAGTAAAGATTCATTGTAAATATAAAAGCACATTGAATACACATTAATCACCACCTGTGAATACTGTCTGATATCTGCTTCTTGTCCTCTGCCCACTCTCTTCTCACTGGTTATTCCTCTTTGTCTGGAATGTATTTAACAATTTCTCACATCTAGTTCCTGTTCTCATTATTGAAATTCTTTCCAAAGATTCACTTTTTCTTCAATTCCATCAAATATAGTCCTAATATCTTCTCTGCCATGTTGTTTTGGCAGGGGAGAAAAAAGGCACATAGAGCACCAGTGCTATGGTCCCACTGTCAACAGAATTAATTGTAGATTTAAATGGTGTAGATGAAGCACGAGTCAAATCTGGAGAAATTATAAGAATTAGGAGACTGGTGAGCTATTGGTGAGAATTCTATCTGGCTGTTATCTGCTTAGCTGCTTTCAGGCATCATTAGTGTTTTGTGCTGGCATGTGCTCAAGGAGGGCAGGAGGAAACACAATCCACCATCAGGGAGGACCACAGATTATCTAGCATCTAACTTTCCAAATAAGGTATAGTTCTCGTCCCCATCTTTGGATACAATACAAGCCCTGGTTCTTGTGCTGATCCTTAAACTAACACAGGTGGTATCTCTGATATAAATGGGTGTACTAAACCTCTAGGAGGTACTGGAGGTATTCAGTAAATCACTAAATTTAACCTTACAACACTTACAACAATGGAAGTTACAGGGCCTTCACAGTTTTTTTGCTGTGAATTGGAAACTGAGGTGGACAAAGAACAGAACTCATACCCAGAGCACATATATAGTTGGCATTTTTTTAGGTCTATTCTTCCCTCTTTTCTTGTGTGACTTTCCTAAATTAGGCCGCCAATCCCAGAAATCTGAATTCTTGAAACAAGTTCTCACGTAAGGCAAAACAAATTTCTTTGACACTTCTTGCTAAATTACTTGTCTGCTCTCAGAAGCCATTGTAGAGTGGCTACATATCACCATACCATCTTTTTTTAATAAAAAAATTCCCCATTCTGCAGAATGTGTTAGGTTGAGCATGAATTATTAGTGCATGTATGTGAAAATATAAACACATACTACTTCTTAACCTCTTCCTGCTTTGGTGAGCAGAAGATGGGACAAAAAGAACAGAGAATTCACAATGGAGATGTGAATTTTGGGTTAAAGCTTTGTAAGTTTCAGGATGCAACAATGCGCTTGTATAGCCTTACTCCTTGTGCAGTTCCCAGCTGCCACGTTCCCTTCTGTAAGTCACTGAAGTTTTAAAATCAAAGTATGAATGCCACTTTCCACTGAAGTTCCATAGATTTGGTTTGTAGTTTTTTCCAAGACTTTTATTTACTTGGTTTTACTATTGAAACCTCAGGATTCCTTCCTTTCAAATGAAATAATGACATTTTGTTGACTCGTGTTTTGGATAACCAGTTAGAAACACAATAAAGGAGCAACATTTGAGAAAAGTACTGATCATCAACTCTCCAGAAGTCCATCACCTGTAAGACTCTTGCCCAAACATTGAGGAAGGCAAGCCACAAATAGTTTTTTTGTTGCAGTTGTTCTCTGCTCTTCTTAGTACCTTGTTCGCTTACAGATTACGCATTGGTGAGCTTTATGTAATTACTAGCAAATAAATAGTGACATACATATGTGAAAAAAATATAAATCACCCCATTTTTTGATAGTTACTGGCTTCACAAAGCAAGCCAAATCAGCCAAAAGTTCCACTAGTAATAGGCAAATAATAGTTATTTTCATTCTATGTAGTTATATATAAAACCAAGAAATGAAAAGGAACGTTTTTATGTATGACATGCTAAACCAAACTGGGCAGAGTATCAAAATGTGTGCTGTGAAGAAAAGTGAGCTGAAAATAAGCATGCTGAAAGCATGTGAAAAAGCATGCTCAAAATAAACTCCTAATCTTTTCTAACAGAAAAACTTTGGATCTGAAATTCATGTTTTTTATCCAGAAGCCGAGATTGGGTTTTCTGTACTGATCCCCTGTATAAATGATCATTCATCTCAAAAACGGTAATAGGACAAAATCCAAACATGCAAACAATTGAGGAAGAATAAGCTGTAGAAAGAAAAATCCCACCTGAGCTCTGGAAAGAAGATCTATATACAATTCTTGGACTAATTTCTCCTCTCCTTTTCTAAGCAAGAAGTAGCAACAGAAGAAAAAAAATTGCAAGTTCACTATTTATTCCTGCTTTGTTCTGAAAGTGTTGAATTTTTTTTAAGAGGAAGATGTGCTGATTCATATGACATAGAAAGCAGAAATGTCCTCAATTTCTGCAGAGTGAAAACATCAGCAATTTTCCAGCATGAGGAGATGGAAAGCTTCACTAAAAATACATAAAAAAGCATTTGGAATAAGGAGAAGAACAACCTAAAAATAGTACTTGGATGAGCATAACCTATTTAGGTGTTGTAAAACTGCTGCCAGATCATGTGTTCCCATATTTCCAGGGCTCTTACAAGGTCATCCATTAACCCTGCTTTCTTTTTGAAATGGCTTGTACCAACTGTATTTAGCAGAGTTGTCGTTTAGATGCACACATCTACTTCTGTCTATCTCCTCAGTTCATTTCATCCCTTGATTATAATCCTCCTATCAAGCGAGTGAAGCATTTATAGTGATTGAAATTACTGGTCTGGGAATAGAGTCAAACTCTGAGTAAACATTTGAGTTAACTTGAGAGAGAACATGCTGAATGGCATGGCCAGTTTTTTAATCCTTTCCTTACACAGTAAGGAAAGTGCGGACTTACATGTGTGTTAGCACTGAGAGACTGGGATCAGTTTTCAGTATTGGGAGGCCGTATTATGTGAATAGATGAATATAGTTATACGGATTTTCTCATATTCCTTCTTTCTCCATCTCTAATACCAATGGACGCCTATGTTTACAACTATAGATGATCTAGTGTTGTAGAGGAAAACAACTATATTGTTTGTGTTTGATTCTTTCAATACAAAATAAGTCAATGGTCAAGCACCATCAGAGCTGATATCACTTCTAATCTCCCATTACTTTACAGTGAGCTGCACAAACCTCCTGTGCTGCACAAATCTTCAGAATACTTCTAGGATGTCCAAAATGATGAAGGACAAGATAAGGTAAGGATTCTGGAAATCCCAATCAGGAAGTCCTAGAAAGCCAGCTGAATTTCTACGAAGGAGAGGAATTCTGGAAGTTCTGAGACTGTCTTTCTGAGTTGGAGGAGCACTAGGAGCCTTGAAAGCACCTGGTCAGACACTCACATGCAGAAAGATGCATATACTGGAAGCTCCTAGAAACTAAGACCGATGTTCCTCGGTTGTCTCCCCGCAGAAAGGCTACTACCCTGAACTAGCCCATGCTCAAGCAGATGTTACAGATGATCTAGGCCCTGGCAACCCTCTTGATGTTACTGTCCCAGAAGATAGTATAATCCCATGCTTCCTAGAAGTTCATCATATGAGACCAGGCCTGAAAGCATGAAGATTTGAAGTAGTTTTCAGATGCAGATCATCAAATATGAAATCTTTGTTATCAAAAGTTGTTATGTATTAAAATAATTTCTGATTTTAAAAAGTAATATTGTCTTACAAAAGTTGCAACAGCCAGTGCTCCTGTCAGCCAATGTTTCCACTGAATGCTGTGTACAAACACTCTAGGAAGGAGGAGTGCCAATGAACCGTGACACACAGAGGCAAAACTAGATCATTTGGGGTAAATCTACCCATTTTCTCCTCCTTAATTAATCTGTTTATTAGGATGATACAGCATTTTGTTTGGAAATGTCAAAAAAAAAAAGGAACGAACCAGATTGCCCAGTGTCCAAGGGGTGGATTCTAGAAAGACCTTTTATCATTAAGAATAGTGAAACTATATAATTGATTAACCCCACATTGTTGTAGTGTGGCACTAAACTGAGAGAAAACAAACACAGGCATAAAAAAAGAGTGAAAGTTATTTCTTTCTCTCAAGGCATTTCTTTTTTTCAAGTATAAAAATGCAGAATTTTCTTACATAGGAAGGAAAAATGAGGAAAGATGTCAAAATCATGATAGATACAGGCATTTCATCCATTCTAGCACTTAATAGTTCCTGTCTTACAGTGATAGGACCAATCATAGAGACACGCTTTCTGTCTTCACACAGTGCCAAGTAACAGAACTTCAGGTTTTTGCTGGGAGATTGCCAGCTCCTCAGGGGAAGGATTATTTTGCAGAATAGACGGGGAAAGCCACCTTCATGGCACTGAGGTGACATATTCAGAAAGTGAGAGAAACTTCGAGAACTTACAAAGGCTTGCAAGTGATATTGTGGAGCTTTTATTTTTTTTTTTCCAAAATGTTCAGCCAGAAGGTACTGTACAAGTTTCATTGAGCCTATTTCACTGAGCCTCCCAAACCCCATCCCTCCAACCTCCATCTTGCGAGTACAGGAAACAGGGAGTCCCTTGTTAAAAGCTAGGGTCCTTATTCAATCTCAAGGCATAAGTTTTCCCACTACAAAGTCAGGATGGATTCCACTGTGTACAGAATATGGTCTTGAGAAAAAGGTCCTTCACAGAGCCTCAACTATATCAATCCAAAGCACTTCTGCTTTTTTCTGATTTATTGTGGAAGTAACAGTATCATAGAAAGTACAGAGATCCGGTGTCTTCCTTTATCTCCCTCAGGCAAAATGTGAAGAAGGAGAGCATAAAAACACCCTCAAAAAAACCCCAAACAAATTGTTTTAGACATTTTCTGCTAGTAAACCAGTACTAAATGCAGTAGTGGCAATGATGATCAGCTATGGTGAATTTCAGAAAATTAAACTTAAAAAAAAACCAAACAAAACCCTAAAACACAAAACCACAAAACCTGAGCTATTCTCCAGAACAGGTCAATCCTAACAGAATATTCTATTAAACACCATACTGTAAGATTTAAATCTCTACATATTCTAGGGTAAAAAAGGAGAAAAAAGCTGAAGCAAGGTAGGAAGAAGTAGAACTAGTGCAAATTGACCCCTCCATGAGGTGTATATACTGTTACAAACACAGTAATACCTAGGCATAGAATTTTATATCCTCAGGGGCTTTTGAGACTCTGGGATCAAATAAAGTTCTCCTGACAGGTTTCTGGGTTGTCAGTATTTTTGCTAAAGGCATGTGCTCAAAGTTTTATGCCTGAGTCTCCTGCCACAAACAGAAACATGAAAGGAAGTAAATAGAACTGAAGCAAGGGACAATTGAGGTGATCAAGAAATTTTCAGTGGAAATGTTATCTTCATGGTGCAATCCTGGCTTATGGGAGCTGTACAGTAATGTTAAGTGGCAAACCATGATGGCTGAACCCACTTCTGATTGTCAATTGCCAACAAATTTGCTGGTGACAAGAGGAATTCAGTCTGACGCTTTCAGTAGCATGACTGCTGTTTTTGTGGGAAGTATGCTTTTCCCTCCTAATCCACAACTTTATCCGCTGTCCTTCCCAGACAGGCCAGTTTCAATAAAGGGCCGGGAGGATCTTCTTCACTGACCCAGCGCTATTCACCTGTAATCCCCAACAGGTTTTTCTGGTCTTGCTAGATATATATCTATAAACATCTAAGTATGTATAACATTTAAAAACAGATTGCACTTATATTTAGCTCTCTTATATTTCTCTCTCTTATATTTACCATTAGGAGTCTTGGAGTGGTTTGTAGAATATTCTCCTGCAACTATTAGGTGAAATCAGTAGAGCAGATCAACATATTACTCTCTGTATCTGCAATTCTAAAGCTGAAGGGAGGTATTCCAAAGCATGTGTACGAACGAACAGTAATAAACAGCGAGGCAGCTATATTTTGGATTTTGATTGTTTAATAATTGATGTACACTTCTGGCACACACTTTTCCCCAAATCACATGTTGTCTTCAGGTCACTTATACCCTGCTCTGTGGAAATCCTGAAAGTGGAAGATGGATGGGTCAAAATCCATCCACAGATTTACTTTATGGAGCTTGCTTAGTTGATATTCAGCTTCCACTGACAAAAGAAATTCTAAACTGTATCATTTCATGCCAAACGATTTGCTTAAGGGATCCTTACCAGTGGCAAATTTCCTGATATCTCACTTTAATTGTGGCATCTGTTAAGGATTTTCTTTTTAAAAAAAAAATTAGAACATCTCTGGATGCTGTTGGATAGATATTTTCAAGATTCAGCTGGTATGAATATTTACCGGAAATGTTAATAAACCCCACAGAGGAGTAATGAAAACATATGAACATATCTTTCTTCATTTTTAACTCAAAATGTCATCTTTTTACATATTCACAGATTGAAAATTATCAAATGATCCACACATTTTATTTATCATTACTCTAAAACAATTTAAAATTCTTTCCCTTCTTTTGACTGTATCATATGTAAAGTAAATTTTATTTATATTTTTTAGCTGCTTAAATATGTAGAATGAGTAGCACAAAGGAAAAAGCATATGAGCTTGCCAAAAGCTATCAGGTCTTGATATTTTAAAACAATTATGTCTGCAAAAAATAACACATAAGACCATGTGTAGGTTTATTTGTGGGCAAAAGCTGAAAACTATCATGAGTCAAATTCTTTGATAGGGATTTATGGGGAAAGAGGGCTTGGAGGAAGATAAGAGAGAGAGAGTGGTGCAGAAAAATCTGTTATTTGTAAAGATGAAAGTATACCAGGTCTAAAATGTTTAAAAATATGACATCATTTTTTCCTGACTTGAACTTTAGACAGCATATTGACATTAAATCAATTTGGTAATATGAAAGGGCTTCACTTAAGAAAGGATCTCAGAAATCTAAACTGAGATTAAAGTCTCCCTATGCCCAATCTTCCTTTATTCTCAAAAGCAACGATGTCAGAAAGACAACCAAGATCAAAATCCCAGGAGGGAGTAATTTTTTTTCCTTTGAAAATTTCTATGCTTATGAAGACATAGTCTGGGTTTCTGCCTTTGGAATATTAACTAAACTTTCTTTAGAAGGAAGGCACAGAGTGAGTATGCCAGGAAACAGGAATGAGTCTCTTTAGTCACAGAATTTGGTCAGTTGCAGTGATGTGTGAACTTGAGGCAACTTATCAGCTTTGGTCAAATTGAGAGAGAGGGGAAGTACCACATTCTCAGCCTCACAGCAAACATCTGGCAAGTAGAAATAGTTTGTGAATAATAGCTAATACAGTATGCTCAGGTCTCTTATTTCATCTCCGTCCTGGTGTTATAAATCCACACTGGCATGAATATCATATTTTATTTGCTAAGCCCACTGGGGAGGGGAAATAAATAAAAATTAGTATTTGAAGAAAAGGATGAATTTGAGATCTGCATTAAATGCTTCATATTCACTATGTGATGGATATACTGCCTCTTTCTTGCTGCTTAGAAGTTATTTAATGGTCCAGCTGAAATGACCTCCATAATGAAGGCATACATGAAAACAAATACTGTAAAGAGCCATTGTGCTGTGTATCTATCTGACTTATAGAAGTAAATGTATTAAAGCGAAATATGAGCAGGAGGATGCTACTGAAACATTGACAGTAGGAGTAAGAAGTAAAGCAAGACTATCAATAAATTCTTAAGAAAACAATGACAGCAGGATAGGCAGCAGTACAGGCCCTTCACATTGTCTTTTTTTGTTTGCCAGCAGGAGTTTTACATACTTAGAGGATTTTTAACATCCGAACTGCTGATCATTCATGCCTTATAAAAACAAGCTCAAATACGAGCGCAGTTCATTGCATTAAAAACAAGGAAAGGTCTGTTAGAATTTTTCAGATATTTTCCTAAAGAAACTGCAGGTTTATTTTTTCCAGGACACTTTTTAACCTTCACAGGTAAGGTCCAGTTCTACATGATCTTCATCTACGTTACTGAAGTTACTGTAGCTGTACTAGCTGACAGATCTCAAAAAAGAGAAAGAAATTAAAATCATGAGACATCTAGAGGGAAAAAAAGTCTAATTGCAAGAAATACAAATTAGGTCTTCAGTCATGTTTCCTATAGGAAAGATGTGAAAGTCCCTGGGAAGTATCCAGGAAAATGCAATTACCCTAAAAAGTATTTATCAAACAAAATACTCACTCTCTTGCTCAGAAAAAATAATGGTAAAATACAAAGTGAAGAATGAAAATGTATGACATAATTAAATAAATTAATAATTTTCATCTTTCTTTCCTTTCAGTAAGAGAAGCTTGAGGAAAGAAATAATGACAGAACGGTGACAAACTACCCTAAACTTCAGTGATAAAAATAAAGCTTAGTCAGAATGAAATGGTGTAAAATGATATTACAGATTAATATATAAATCTATTCCCACTCGAATGTACTAAACCTACATGTGCGAAAGACAATGAATGGACTAGCAATAGAGAAAGACATAAGTTGTACAAGTAATGGCAGGAAAATCAGGAAGACTCACCAAACACGCAAGTAGAGAAGGCAAGGATTTATTGGAGTTGGGAAGGCAGAAGGCAGACCTGGTGGGGAGCAGTGTGAGTTGTTCATCAACCCCCAGCTCCACAGCTCTATGTAGGATGAATCAGGGGCATTCCCAGGACTGAGTGATCCCAGGAGCACACACACACCTTGTACACAAGTGCTGCTGCATTTCTCTGTCAAGTCACATGGCAGGGAAGGAGGCTCAGTCCTGACTTCTGTTCTAGTCTGTGGTGACAGGAAAAAGAACAGAAACTAAAATACATACAGATTATACTTTCTGAGAGCTGAAAGTGATAATAGAACAGGAAATGGAATGGGAAATCCAGATACTATCTTCCACATCTATTTGTTTCATTTTGAAATAGCTGGACTGAGAAGGCTTTTCAAAGATTTCACAATGTGCCTTTAAGAAACCAGTGGCAAGAGTTGGAAAGTATTTCCAGTCTGTTTCCTTTAGGGTGTTACTGATGTGATCAGCTCAGTCCCTTCCCCACCAGGCACCCAAGACAGAGGGTGAGGATCAAGATCACATTATTCCAAGAGGGTCATTGTAATTCTTTCCAGCACATTAGTCACAAACATTACCTTTGCAGACAATTGCATAATTGCAGAATATCACTGAAGGGTTCACTAATTAATGTAAAACCCAAACTGTACTTTGTTAATACCATACAGACTGTAGAGTTTCTCTTTAAGCAAAAGTGGAAAAAGATTTGTAAGCTTTTTATATCTATGATAAAATTTTCAGTGTGAGGTTTTACTGGCCTAAATAAGATGTGTAGGGATGGAAAAAAAACAGAGAATGAAGTACCTTTGCCATTCCCATTGGAGAATTTCCTGCCAGAGGTAAATATTGACACAGTGGTGGCCAGGGTTACTGAATACGATAAAACTGTTGTCCTGATCAGTTTGCAGAGAACGCAGTAACCCACCCCACCCCCAATTCCATGAGAATCTTCATCTCCCATTTTAACTTCAGTGGCCAAGACCATGTTCAGACACTTACATGGTCTATCCTGTATAGTCTGCCTTAGCAAATCTGTGTGAGGCATAAACTGTGGGTCAATTTTTTCCTAACACAAAACCTTGAAAGGCTGCACTAGGAATAATATTTTAGAATCACTATTATTTAGGTATAAAAATTATCTATTAGCTTGATAAATACTTGTAAATTGTTTTCAAAATAACATACATAAAATTGCAGTTAGTTTATAGACGTCAGTTTACAATTGCTGTTACAAACCATTCACTTAAAAAATCACATTAAAGTACATCCTACCAGTGCAGAAGCCCTAGCAGACAGAAATATATATTAAATGGGGAAAACTAAAGCTTTACTTTAAAAAGAGAAGACACAGTGCTTAGTTGCTGTTACGGTATCAGGGTAGTCATGTTGATCAGTGAGTTGTGATCTTCTCCTCATCTGCCAGGTCATATGCTATTTGGTGTATGATACTTATGGAATTATGCATGACAGTTTTACCAGATGCAAAAACATTTGTTTGTGCTTAACATGATTTCCATGGCTATCAAAGTAATTAATAGTGATTTACCACTTATTGTAAGGACTGATGCCTTTAATAAAGCTGAAAAGAGACAACTTGAGTATGAATCACATATATTTCTGATCTGTAACTTTCTGACACTATTTCCTTTGCTTTTCATGAGTTTGACATTTTTTTCTTCAGTTCTTTCCCTGCTACTGGTTTCATTGGGCTGATGTCAATGTATCTTTTGCCTGAGTACTGTATATCTGTACTGATATGATAACTTTAGTGTTTGTTTTCATAATTATTTTAAAGATGTACAAAACTGGGGGTTGGTAAATACTTCGATGAAGTTGATCAGATATTAAGATGTCCCATCCTTTCCTATAGCACCCTGACTGGAGGCCGTGATTTTTGTGTTTCTTTGACACTTTTATTATTTTTCTCTCCAAGCTGACATGCTCTAAATTTATCACAGTGTACAACACATTCAAATCACTTTTTTGGGATCACTGGAAAGGATATTACTTTAGTTTTACAACTAAAAGAAAAGCACATTCCAACTATTTTGCAGGAAAATATGGCACTGAAAGTGGATGTGTAGCAACTGTCAATCCCTATGGAGTTCAAATAAAGTTAGAATCCTAAAGACAAAACTAAAAGTAGGTTAAAATACGCAAAGATTTCTTTAGCAGGCAGCTTGCAACTGCTAGTGAACACGCCTTTGTGTATTTGAGGTATTCTGATTTATGGTGAGAGCTGTGAAGTCACAGTCTCTCCAGGTAGAAGAACACTTTTAAAAGTTAAATCAGGTCTGTCTTTATTGTGTTGCACTACTCTTATGACTGTAGTATGGACATATTCCCTGAGTTATTCTTGGACAAACTTCAGTTTTTGAATGATACTTATGCTTGCATAACTTGCTGAACTGTGCCAAAAAACCTTGTATGGAGTTGTCCTAGAAATGGAGTTGTAGATAGATGTAGATGTTACAGCTGTATCTTCAGCTGTTTACTTCCATGATGTTTCCCTTCAGTTCTCATCTAGGTGTTGGTATTCATCTTCTGTCTTTGAACTTACTTATGCTTTAATTTTAAGCCCCATGGAGCAGGAACAGCATTTATTGTGTGTTTATATGAGTGAAATTGAATCATCTTATGAGGAAATGTACTGCTATCACTATTTTTAATGCTTTAATTTCAGAGAGATAAAATAGCTGTTGTGAAACTTGACAATTTTTTGGAAAAATGTCTTGTATTTGTTCTGTAACTATTACATTAGCAGCTTAAGGACTAGAGACTAGAATACGCACCGTGTCTTATCTTTTCATAGCTGTTGAGGAGGTTTAGTCAGCATTGTTTGTGCCAGTGTACTATGACTGCGTAGTGATGACTGCTGAAGCAGGTGTTAGATATACTTCTCAAAAGGCAGCTACATGCATGATTTCTAATTTGTTAGGTCAACATGTAGTTACAGAGGCTTCTGGCTTTTGCATGTGGAAGATCATACAGGCAGATGTTTAAACATCCATTCTTGTTTTTATTGATGGGAGACATCAACAGGCTCAGACCTCTGGCTGTAATCAAAATATTCTTTGAGGTGAAAAATTGCACTGACTGGCTTTAAGCTTCTTCAGGTTGTCTCATCCTGAACCTTTACTGGTTCCCATCTAGCCTAGGTTCAGTTTCCATCTGATTCCCAGGATACCTACAATTTTGCACAGTACAGCCTAAGGTTTTATAGCTTCAGGAGACTTAAGGATCATCAGTATTGCAGGGTCTTCCTGTTCGTATCTTCTTTTATCTGACAACTGTCTATAATGCCATCTTGAAAGAGATGCCACCACACCCACTGTTGTGATCCTGTGACATCTGTTGATTCCTTATTGCCAGTTAAGACAGCCTTGAAATATCTTTGAGTACTACAGCTCTGCAACTCTGCATTATGCAATAAAGAATCTCACCTTCAGGTTATAGGCCAGATTGGGATGACAGCCATTGCATTTATAAATCCAGAAAAGAAGTTCCAATATTATTTATGTTTTTGTAACTGGAAAAAAGCATAATTAAGATCGGAAGTATACTTTTGGCTAATTTCCATAAAATATTCTAATGGTTTGAGATCTGTCTCCACTTCATATTCAAACATTGCACTACGATCTAGTTGCAGGCACATTAACTTGCTTTAGAGACATGGCAATTATTAACGGAAATCAACAACTGTTATTCACCTGAGCAATTATTTGCATGAAAATGATTTTGTAAAGATGGTAAATGATATTTGTTTGTATTTGTATTGAGGAGACATTTGATAGAAAAAAGCTTGTAGCCATAAGCCCAAATGTACAACTAGATGAAAAATACTTCCATAAAAATATTTGGTAGTTCAAATGCAGCTGTTCAGAGGAGCCATGTGAGACTTTGTGCAAATTCATGTATGTCCTTAAAATTCTTCAGGATAGTCGTATTTTAAAAGGTCTTTATGGGAACTAGTTAATTTCAAATAATTACTGTATTTTTCCAGAAATATACCTATGTAACCTAACAGGAGATATAGATATAGCTATAGATAGATACATAAAATTTAAGTAAGGCTAGGGCACAGTATTAGCAAGCTATTCTCCTCACTATTTATTAATGTCTTCCCTGTTTAGCTTTGCTCTGTGTGAAATGGTGCTCTTCAAGGCAATACGTTTGTATGGCTAAGAGGACAAAGCATTCTGAACACATAGCATGAACAGGACTACCGCAAGTTTTGCTCCCTTAATTATTAATTTGCTTACATTTTTATTCAATGTTATTGGAAATTTTTCTCCAGCTAACATTATAAGCCTTCATACCACAACCCATAGCAAGCAGCGCTTACCCTTAGGTTCTTGCAATTAAAAATATTCTAATGCACAGCAACAGTGCCCTTATATTGCTACACCTACTAGACTAGAAGAGTAAAATAGGACTAACAATAACTTAAAGCCACAGAAGACCCAAGACCAACTTCTGTCAAGCACAGATACAGTCTGTGCCACTTGGACTTAGGGCCAGATAACAGTGCCTGGCCCCGTTTTATTTGTCACTGGAGATATATTCTCAGGTATACATACCACACTATTAATCCCACACTTAAAGGCAGTCACTTGTGGACTAAAGTTTTGCTGCCCTGAATAGCAGAGAAATAGGAAACAGACTCTTCAAATGAATGTACAGCTGCTACCTCAGGAACAAAGCATGCATGCTCCATCTGGTTTCTGGTATGGTCTTTAAAAAAATCACTTGCTCTTTTATGAAAACCATAGAAAATTATGGTCTATTAAGGGAAATAATGTATACAGTCAATTTTACATCTCAGCCGAATACGGTACTTCCAGGATAACCATGAGTTACATGTTGCATGGAGTCAGAGTCATTACGAAAACTATTTTAATTGATTTTTTTAAAAACATTAATTTTCTAGATATATTTTTATGACAAGACAAAAGCCATATAAATCCATGTATTTATGTAAATTTTTTGTCTTTTTTTCTTCAAATTAAATAATGTTCTGTCATTTTTAATAAAGAAATGCCATTATTTATGTCCAAATATTCTGCTGAAATTAAGTGTCATTTTCCAAGCAGACACGTAGTAACTGAAGAAAAACCTCAATCTCTTAAATAACCATTTTATCATTTGGGGTTTCATTCCACCTACGTGATGACCTAATTCAACCCTACTTAATTTTTAATATCTCATGAAAACACTGCCTGGGGTGGTATGGCTGAATACACAGTGAACAGCTGAGCTGGACCATGATTTGTGATTAAAATTATACTTAATGGAAACAAGCAAGTACAGATGAACTAGATCAGAAAAAGAAGAATGAATAGATCAGTCTTTAGTCACTCTCTGAAGTGAGAGAAAGCTTCCAGCTGCTCATCATGCTCTCTGGGCTTATAATTGATTTTCTGACTAATTTACCTCAGCTTTTAATTGCAGCACAAGGTAATATTCCAAAATTCTTATTTATTGCCTTACTCTGAAAATAGTCCTACTGATTTCCATGAGATTCTACCTATGGTAGAAAAACATATATCAGAAACAGTTCTAACTACTATGGTACATGTATCAGAAACTACTATACTGCATAATTTTGAGATAGCCTTCCTGTTGTTAAGTCATCAGAAATTTTACTATAACTCCCCTGTCTTCCGTTTTCATAGAAATGTATTTAATGTAATGTCTGAAACTTAGTACCATTGTCACAGTTAACACTATGTGTTACTAGATAGAGTTGGGTATTATTGTCTTCCTGTATTTAAGATTCAGGTATTGTCCACAATAGATAGCTATGATTAGGTCTATAACAACTTTATAATGCAGGCAGTAGTTTTGTTGGAAGGGGGTCAGGGGAGGCTTTGGGGAGGAAGTTGCGTGGAAATCCAGGGTTGGTTTGCACAGCTATTTTCATGGCCCAGTATCTCCTGTACGTGATGTAAGTGCAGGCAATGAGCATTTTTTGCCCAATCAGTTAAAAAATTTATTTGTCTAAGAGACTTTCAAAGCAGAAAAGAGGAAAGAAAAAAAAAAAAGGACCTTATTTCTCATAAATAAATTGATTGGAAAGATGAATCATGTCTTATCAATTCTCTTTTAGCAATCCTGGCTTTACATGGTTCATCAAGGTCTTCCCTACTGGCATCTTCCTTTCACAATACTAGGAGAGAGAAAGGGTGAAAGAAAAGCAAACAAGCAAACAGGCTTCACGCTAGTCTGAGGCTAAAGTAAATGTATTTTTAAACTGTGCCCAACCACTGTGACAAGAGCAGTGTGCTGTAAAGAGGTTGGCAGCATCCAGCTGGAGAAATTAAATCTTGTTTGTACGGCAAACATTTAATAACTTTTTGCTGTGTTGATAGAAATGATTAATGCAGATCCAACTGTAGGATTTCTGTAACCAAGAAAGGTATATTTAGCAAGCGTCTTTTTGTCTCCAAACCAGTAGAATATGTCCTGACTGCAAAGAAGTAGAACTGCAGAGCACAATGAGATAAAAGTTCTCCAGTTTTGTCATAGAACTGATGCCTGCAAACTCTGAGATACTACACAGTGGTAAAACTGGGTATCTTTCACTGAACAAAGCACTTGGATCACGGATCAGAGTTCACATCATTGTATCCTGAGCACTTCCTTTGCAATCATGTAATTACATGAGAAAATGCAATTATTTCTACAACCCTTAAAGTGTTATGTGATTTCTCTTCTTGTATGAAACTTAGATAAATCTAACAGAAATGCTTACTTATGAATTGTAAACCATGAAGGTGACAAAAAAGGTTCCTCCAGCTTGTGTGGCTAAGACATTTTCTTTTAGAGCAGATGACCTTCCTAATACAGCATCATTGCAAAAGTCATATTCTAAATGTTGAGGGGATGTAGCAAAGTGTCAAAACCCCAAAAATACCTGTGAAGTATTTGGCTAGCCAGATTTCTGATACTTTTATCACAATGCTAATGTGCTGCAGGCATTTAACTTTAAAATAGGTGCCTTTGATTTTCTTTCCATTAGAGTTGTAGGAGTTTGGAAAAACAAGCTTGGTGACTTGGTTATCTTTATTAATTTAATTAAATGAAGCTCATAAGACCTAGCAGCAGCTTAATTAGAATCAATGAGGAAATTAAAAATTATTTAAAATGAGGTCAATGTGAACATAAATCAGAATGAAGACGCTACGGAAAATAGAAACAAACATCCCTACAATAATGCAAATTTTAGGCTGAGTGTAGTTAATGCCAATCAGAACATGCAAATGGTAAGATCACATTTAAACTGTCCCTGAGCTTGAAGTTTGGAGCTCATAATGGTGATGTGGGCCAACAATGCAATAACAAGCAATATTTGTGCTGAGCTGTGGGATACATATTTAAACAAACATAAATATGGATTTTTCTTTCCTGATATATTCTTTGGAAGGGAAAATACTGTGACAAGGATTTATTACAGACTTTATTTAGTACAGAGTTCCACTGCAAGCTGTACCTAAATTCAGATCTAAATCCTCAGGGTAGAAAGGAGAGCTCTGTTGTCCGTACTAATGCAAAGCCCTTTAGCAAAAATTTTGCAACATTTCTTTTCAGACATATTATTTAGTTAAGTAGGGAAGTGGAATTTGGGGACTCCGGAGTTTCATTGATAGATCTGCCAGTGGGAGGCCAACTTAATTTCTGTGAGTCTTAGTTCATGCAGAATTTAATTGCTTGTTTTAAAAAAGTGCTTTGGGAACCAAAGTTCTTATGCCTGGTTGATTATTTCTGGTCCTCCAGTATGATTTGCAGCCTATACGGTTGTGTCAGCATAGCTGTTTGTGGGATTGTGTTGTAAAGCAGATTTAAGAAATGATCCAGGTTTAAAAAAAGTCCTCCAGAAGTGTGTTTGTTTGTTTAATTCTGATCACGATTTCAGTCATCTGGTTTATACTAAGGCTCTGCAAACTGTTGTATCAAAACAGCTGAAGGAGCAATAAAGTGCTACTGGGATAGAAGTGAACAGCTGGGGGTAAGATTACTGGGAATTTATAAAGTTGACTTACTTTGCTACAAAAAAGGCATTGAGTAAATATACAGCAGTCTCTTTCAAAGTCACTGGAAAGGATATCACTGTCTTCCACTCACGTTCCATCAGGTGTCAGGCTGCCACTTGTAATGTTAATTTTTGTGTATTATCACTGAAAAGAATGCATCATGTTCTGAAAAAAACAAACAAAGAAGCAAACAAAAACCACAAAAAAACCAAAAAAAAACAAAAAAGGATGATGTTTCATTTTCCCTACCTGCAGATAAATTTTGAGCTGATTAATGCTATTTTTAAAAATCCAAGACTTGATTTGATTACAGCTTTCAGTGTCTCTGAAATGCAAACAGTTGTATAATTGTTTGCCCTTTTAAATTAATAAATAAACTAAGTACATTGTTACTCTTAAATACGTATTTTTGCAGCCATGTTTTTCCTCCAGCCAGACCCATGGGGAAATAGAACTGCCAAATTGTTACATTGCATCAGAACATCATCACATTCAGAAACAAAATTTCAAAATAATGCTATTTCAGAAGTCATGGAAATCCCTTAAGCTTTGCTATGAGGTTTGTGCTCATTTTTCTTAAAATGGGATTCCTGAAAGCACTAGGACTTAGACAACAGGGGGATTAGCAGAGGACAACATTGCTGGATAGAGCGATGGTTGTCTAGGGCAGGGGAGTGGAAAAAGTAAAATAGAGGAAGGAAACACAGGTTAGATGTGGAATGGAGGGACAGCAGGCACACTGCTGAAGCTGGAAGAGAACAACCAAGCCCCAAAGGTTTTTTATCAGTGCTCTGGAGGACCAAATTGCTGATCTGTGATCCATTATTTGTTCAATTAAAACTAATAATAAGATGCATCTGTGATGATATAAAAGAACATTGAGATCTGATGATATTAGTGCCAAAAGAGACATATGGATACTAATGGTAGAAGTTCCCTTTTCCTAAGTTATTGTTTTACATGGCCACCAAGAGATTCTTAAGCATGTTTCCCATTAGGCAGCATAGAAGACACTCCAGATAATACTCTTGGTAGAAAGGAGTTAGGCAGGGAAAATAATTCAAGGAAGTAGTTTTTTTGTTTCTGTCTCTGTTAATTCCTTCCTTGTACTGTTAACTTGAATTTCAGATTGGAATTAAAGCAAGATCTCAAAGTAGAATTCATTTGAAATTGCTGTGTTGCAAAGCAGAAACCAAAAATTGTGCAGTTTTCATTCTGACTGATAAGTCTCTTTAGATTGTCCAAAGCTCAGGGCAAGATGAATGATTTGGCACATGGTATCTGTATATAACTAGTCTGCTTGTTCAGACCAGGTTTGAGATTGGGTTTGTGCCTGGATTTACTACCTGTTTGCACAGCCAAAGCACTAATCCTGTCTGATTGCGCTTCTTACCTCTGTAGTGCTTGGGTCAGTGAAAGGCTGGGACATGGATGCAGGAGTAATAGCTCTGGTCTGCAGGAGTGAACTGAAGTGGTACTGTGTTGATGCATCCCTGTTAAGACTGTTGACAGACATTTGCTCTTCTTTTCTGTTCTCCAGAATAAAGTCAAATAGGTCATGTTAAACTATGGGTAAAGAGTAGTGGGAAAGTGTTCACATACAAATGTGTTGCCCTGGCTGGCAGATCATGATACCAAAGCCATCTGTATAAGAACTTTTTCTCCTCTGTTTCCCTTTGGAGTCAAGAATTTTAAACTAAACCATCAGTGATTTCCATTGATTTGGCAGATTATACTGGAATAGAAAGAAGGACAAGGCCTCTGGCTGGGAGGCTAATATAGTGCCTTTCACTTCTCCTCCAAGACACAATTTCTGCCCTAATCTCAACAAAAGAAGGCTAGGAATACAGGATCAAAGTGCAAGTATCAGATCCAAATTATACATGTCAGCAAGATCTCTTTTTCAGATGATGTATAATTACATAGAAATAATACACAGAAATACATAGAAATATATAGCTATCTGTTCTTTGAAGACCAACCTTTTACTCTAACATAAATGTGGCATTTGTCACATTTGTCTGTCATTTCTCATGACAGAATCTCAGATGTTGAACATCAGCTTCCTGGTTCAAAAGAAAACAAATACAGATTCTGGCTATGTTTTGAGGGTCCACATGCATGAGATATTTATTAATCTAAACCCTAAACTATATAACTAATGTACTATTACTGTAGTTAAAAATACAAATTAATTAAGTTTAAAAATAAATCTACACCGGGAATTATAGTGGTGTAATGATACCAGTCTAATTATGATGGTAAATTTCCTCACATAAGCACTTAGTACTACTTTTTTTATTTACGTATGTAAGCAAGCCCTGGAACAAATGAACTTAAAAGCAGCACTTGAACAATATGCCTTTCCAGGAGTCTCAGACCACACACACAAATGCCCAGTTCCCAAGTAACTCCATTTTATGCACAGATTGCCTCTAAACATAAAGAACGAAAGCCGAATTTGGGTTCTGCTGTATGGCTTGGTTTCTTTCTCAGAGCTATTCCTAGTAAAACCCAACAACAACACAGTTTTTCTTCAAAGGTCTGCAGCACAATCATCTCACATTAAAATCAATAAAAATTTTAACATTGAATTGTGATGAGGAAAAGCCTCTTAAACCTCTAAATTCTAAGGTCTTCATCTGCTTCTAACAGTGGTCGTAGTAGTTATCTAAATAATGAAGGAGTAGGAAGGGTGAATCCTTAAGGTCTAAAGTGTGCTCTGAGAGCTACAGCAGTGCAAAAATTTTTTGGAAGTTGATATGTTCATGTTGTGAGCTTAAAAGCTCTGGAATTGAATACTGCTGTATCTTCCCATACTTTTTGATGTTAAAATCACAATAAAGAATACCAGAAATGGTGGGAAAAAATGTGGACTGGCAAATCAAATTGACCATGAATTGTTTACCTAAAAAAATGGAAAGATAACTTTTAATAACATGCTGCTTACAGTACAGTCTAATCAGAACTTTGTTTTGTGAGACTTGGAAAATAAGAAATGGCTCATGATGAATCTCACATTTCTTTATCTTTGTTTATAACCAACAAAGCGATGCTATCAATGTAGTATCTTTGGACTTTAAATCTACTCAAGCCACTATATAGATGGATTTCACATGTGCGTAATCGGCTGCTAAGATTTATAGTGGGCATTTATTAAGGGACTAGGGAGCAATGAAGCTGTTCATGGCTGTGTTACTACATGTTTTTCTGCATATTTACCAAAAAGGAATGCATAAACATAGCAAGGATTTCAGCAACTTAAATTAAAAATACTTTTTTTCCTAATTCTTGCTTTGCTTTGGAAATTCTTACATGAGCTAATTTGTGGGGAGGGTGGGGAGGGAAGAGTCACATTCTACTATGGTAGAGCTTAAGCTGAATATAAGTGGATTAAAATGTTTGCTTTGATATAGATACCTTCCCTATTCAAGGTATCTAATATCTTAAAATAATCTATGAATTCAATATTCTGAGCTATGCCCACAAAAAGATTTAGGCACCTAAACCTGAGATAGTGATCAATTCTCAGTTTAGCTGCTATGTGGCCCTGGGAAGTGCCTATAATCCAACAGCATCTCATTTTCCTGTAAAATTCCATGAGCACCTAAAAATCTGCTTCTGAATGCTCCCAGAAACATCTTAGCCTGCACCATACTAAGCATCTAAGGATGAATCCATTCTTACACCATTTTTGGGGCAAGAAGTTAAACATTCATTCTTCTGCCTTATTTAGAGGTTAACCACTCTGTCTGCAGCTGTGACTGCTCATGGGTGCCTAGGACAGCCTGTAAGCATTAGAGAAGTGGACGTTACCATCTGCTTTCCTGCAGTACTCAACAGTTCCTCAGCGATTTGAGGTTCAGAGACTTTCTGAATTTAATAATTTTTTGTATTCAATAGTTCTTGATGGATATTTTTTCTTACAGTTATTTGTTTTAAACCTCTGAAGAGTTTCAGCACTCAAAACATTCACTGGTAAACTATTTCACCGATTAAACAGGTACTATATTAAGAAGTATTTCTGTTCGTTCTTTTTGAACCCTATGTTAGTTTTATTTGCTTTCTACTTTTTCTTTTGGAAGAGACTCTTATTTGCTTTTTCCATGCCACTTCCAATTTTAGAGACCTTCATCATATTCCCTGCTCATCTTTCTCTTTTCCAGGTTGAAAAATATTAAATTACTTATCTTTTCATCACACAAAAGCCATACCATATCTTTGAACACCACTTCCAGCCTTCTCTGCATCTTTTCCATTTTTCATATTCTTTTTGAAATAGAAAGGCCAGAACTGAACAAGTATACAAGATTCAGATGTACCATGGATTTAACTATGGCACAACAAGGCTTCCTCTTTTGATTTCTATTCCTTTTGAAATAGTTCCTGGCCTTCTATTTGCTTTCTCAATAACTACTGATAATTAACTTGACACTTCTTGGAATTCATTATTATAAATCCAAATCTCAATCATGAATAGTAATAATCAGTTTAGATCCCTTTTCTATATAACTAACGTAAGAATATCTTTTTCTTTATATGCATCACAACATTTATTCATATTTAATTTTGTCTGCCTTTTTATTATCAAGTTACTTAGTTTTGTGAACTCCTCCTTTGCTGCAGACCATCATCTTTCTTACCTCTAATAATTTGTTACCATGAATAACTTGGCTACCTCCCTCATTTCATCTCCTTTTCTGATTCATTTGTGCTTATGTGAAGCAACACAGATACTAATGCAGAACCACATGTGAGACATCCACTTTAAAGGCTGACTGTATGCCATATTTCCTTTATGTTACAGATTTCTTTATCCATGTGAAAATGTTCCTTCTTATTCTATGACAGCTTAATTTCTTTAAGAGGCTTTGGTGAAAGACTTTGCAAAATGTTTTTTGTAAATCAAAGCAGACTACACCAACTAGATGTCTCTTGCCAGTATGCCTATCAACTCCTTCAATGAATTTCACTAGATTTGTGTGACGTGCCTGCTCTTTAACAAATCATGATGATTCTTCACCAATATATGATTTTTAAGCCAAGTGGCTCTTAAATTTCATTTTTAGAAAGCATTCTACCAATTTACATGGTAAAGATATCAGGTTTACTCATCTGTAGATTAGTTAAGGAGCCTAGGAGGCCATGGAGGGACAGAGCTTAAAAGCGTAGTGTTGTAATGCTAAAGCCCTTTGTGAAATTAAGCCAAATTTTCAGGGAAAAAAAAAATCATACAGGATATATAGATATTTCAAACCTGAAACTTGAAACCAAAGTTTTGATGTTGATCTCTTGGGACAATTCATGATTCAGACTTTTCATACCAGGGTCTTAGCTGGTTATTAATATTCTAACTGCCTAACTGTGCTTTCTCTTTCATTCTTTGTATGAAACTTATGTATTATCTTGCCTTCTTGGCTGCTGAGCAACTGTAATAATGCCTATCACAGACAGCCTAACAGATAGCCGTGACTGCTGTTTACTTTGTCTATTGGTGGTAATAGTACATTAATATAAATAGGAGATGGCAGGCAATGGCAATAACAGAACAAATTTCATTGACATTTTTGAGAAATGTTAAGTTAAAGCTTAGGCTACATGGGTAGTTGAGAGAGTTTTGTGGCAGGGTCTGAAATTGAAGAAAGAGAAGCAATCACTGTTGTGGGAGTGAGCTGGCAACTCATTAATTGTAAATTAATTTCTTTATTTAACAGCTTATGAGCAGTGTTCATCATATTAGTGTCTGAGTTCTTATAACCAGCAGTGGATTTATCCTCAGATCACCTGAGTTACATTAGAAGTATTATTTATTTCCCTTGATTTACTGGGGCACAAAAAAGACAAGTAGATCTTGCTTAATTTAGCACCTATGTAAACCCCTATTAGTGAAGAATTAAGATCTTAATAACATCCATCCCCACCAAACAAATAATTTAAAATGTTAAAAAAATTAGTATTGTGCATAAAGATGTTTCTTTGGTGAGACCAAATGGTAAGGAATTATTTTCCATTGACCTTAGCCAATCAACCTTCAATCTCATGACATCATGATTTTGGAGTATAATTCTAACACAGTAATTGCATTGTTTGTTATTAATAATTTCCTTATTTTAATGAGCTAAGCTTTCCTTCAATGTGAGGGAAAGTTGAAAAAACTTCAGTATTACCTTTTGCTTTTTTAAAACACAAAACCCCATACATACACAAAAATCCCAGTAAATTTCATTCTTATATAAATTATTAAGATCTTAGAGCTGTAAACTATGCTCTTTTAAAGTGTCCACACTGAAACTGTGCAGATCACCTGCAATCCACACCAGAAGATCAACACCGAAGAGCAAGAGAGTACTCAAATGTATAATGCTTGCTCAGCTGTTGAATTCAATATCAGGACTATTAACATGATAGTTCTTGTTATCTGGCTCATTCCTTACCACTGAAATGAAGCCACCAGTTTATAAACAACTGAAACACTATTAGATGATAACAAATTTTGTCTAATAATGTAGTACTTAGTGGTTATACATAGCACTTTTCATCTTCTGAGTGCTTTCCTAACTTTACCAGAAGAGGCCAGAATTGAACCAATGACCTAAAGGTCAAATGCTCTTTCCACTGAAAATAAATTCTCAAAAGGAAAATCAAGGAGCACTAAAACAAATTAAGAAAGAGCAAGGTGCTAATGGAATGAAGGTAAGTTTTCTTTCTACAGAATATAAACAAAATATGGCAAAGGGATCAAAAGCAAGAAGTGCCTGATGGTGAGAACATGCTATTGAAATACTCTGTGTCTTACTTGTTGTTTATTTGCTACCTTATTGTATGATTTTAAACAAAACTTTTCTCACATTTGTGTCTTATATTTATACCTACCTTGTGACAGGAAGATCTTGCCATCTACACATTTTCAGAAGGGACATGGTCTGCCTATCTCTTATATTAACAGTGGGGTAAGGACTGCCTTTTGAAGCAGGTCATGTTAAAACAAAGTTTTATATCAGTGTTCCAAAACAGAATAACAGGGTAGCAAAAATCTTTATATTTCAAAAAGTTATTTCTGACTAATAATGATGAAATGCCAACAATGCTTTTTTAAAATAAGTGATGTTCTTATATATGGTAATTATCTGACAACAGGTACACAGAAACATGAAAAAATGAATTACAATGCTAGTGTATACTTTTAAAATTTGGGACTTAGAACTACAGATGCAATATCACCTTCAGTAAAACTCCTTGGCAGGCCAGTTTGTTATTGTCTTCACATGTCGTAATAGGTGACATACTATTTTGCGTGTGTCGGAAAGTGGGAGTAGCAATTTCATCTTTGGAAGTAATTAGGAAGTCCATGCAACATGATCATTCCCTATGTGCAAGAACTGATAGAAGTATCCAAAATCTTTTTAAAAGGTACCACTAATGTTCAACAGAGTTGTTAAGGGAGTCTGTTAGAGAGAATAAAGAAGAACAATTGAGAATACACAAGGAGGGAAATTTGGAACATTTTTCATGTACAACGTTGTTTTCAGCAGTGAAGGCTGGGATAGTTAATAGCTTCATGGAAACCTATGGGAAATGGACTATATGTAAGTGAATGAGCTTTTAATAAGACAGATGATTGTAATTCTTATACAAATAATGATCCTCTCATCACATAAATGACACTGGAAAAATTAGAGGGCATTCCAGCAAAGCCAACTAGAATAAGTTGATAATTGGAGAATACAGCTTACGGAGAAAGTGCAAGGGAGCTTACTTTAAACACTAAAAAAGACATAAAACTTTTTTTCTGTAAGTTGCTGATTAGTCTGGAGCAATACTGAACACAGTAAAGTCAACAGAATCTGAGGTATTGAGAAGTTGGAGAAATAAAATCTACCTGGTTTCATCTGACAGCAGTTCAGAGGCAGTGTATGCCGGATGGTGTATAGCCTGACTATACATATCAATTCCTCTTATTCCAATTACAAATTAAAAATATAATATAAATAAGATACTAGGTGTCTCAACATTGGTGTTTATTATTGCTACAAGTTTCAATCTATTTTCCATCCATGAAAAGGATGAAAGGTGGTTTTTTTCCCTTAAACTACTCAGGTTATCTGTTTACAACTCAGTGCCTAATGTAAAAAGATACTGGATAAAGCTCACTGGAAATTTGTCTTCAGAATATTTTTTCTAGGAAAAGAATATGCTCAGCAAAGGAACCAAAGTTTTCATGGGAATGTTTTGTAGAATTGAGCTGGAAACAAGATCTACTCCAGAATGGACTGGTGATTATAGCACTCAATTGCATTCAAAGCTATCCTTTGCCTCATCCCACCTCTTCCTGACTCAGCTAGTAGTTGCAGTCTGTGTTTCAAATCATCCCTGGCAGATGCCCTAAACCCTCCCTTCCTCCAGCCCAGGTTATCAGCAATTCTAAGATGTTTATTCTTTTTCTAAGATAATCAGTTTCTGAAACCTAAAGTTTTGCACAAATCAAACTTCTGCCTCAACTTTTTGCTTGCTAATCGCTAGATCCAAGTGAAGAAAGGTGCTTCTGGGTTTATTTAGCCTCCATGTCTTTCACCAGAAGTATGCATGACTGAGTGCTCATCTGCAACATTTTCTTCTGTTGTTATATTTGTCTATAAAAGTGAGAGAAAACTTCAGAACTCGTTTAGGAGTGTTTATTTTTAGACAGCTATTGACAATGATGGTCACATAAAGTAGCAGAGTTCATACAAAATGGTGCAAAATAACAATTGGTGCAACTAAATGACACAAACAAAAAACAAAGCTCTCACACTGTAGGAAAGAAAGGAAAACCAGAAATGGTTTATTTTGTCTATTTTTTAAAAACAGAGCTGATGCAACAGATCATACTCTAAAGCACTTTGCTCAGTGCCAGAGCTACAAAAAATAAAAATAGATTCATGTTAATTTTAAGCCTCCAGGTTCTCACTCCTGGGGTACTATGCTCACCAATGATTAATTCAGAAGCTTGGCAGAGAGTAGTGTTTTGCCTGCAACTGTGCCAATAGGAATTACTCAAGCATAGAGACTAATCTCAAATAAAGAAGCTGTGAGGAAAAGTCACAGACAGAAGGCAGTGTTCAATATTTGTCTTTTAGGGGCATACAGGCGAATTCCTAGTTCTTGTCACTTAGCTAACACATCACAACATGAGTAAAAAACATATATATCCACACCATCAATTTTCCTCACATCATGTTGTTGGGTTTTTTTATGGTAAAAAAAGAGTAAGTTATATTTCTATGCAAAGTACTGTCTCTGTACCGTGGAAGACTATTTTTTAGGTTATATCCTCAGTAGTGGAAATTGACATTTTCTATGGAGCTATGATGATAATTTTTGTTCATAGCCTGGCCTCTTTTTTTCAAGGTTGTACTCAAATAGCCAAAACAATATAGGCATTACACATGAGGTGTTTCCTAGCAGAAGGTAAACAGAGTTCAAGCTGATTGTGGTGCATTCATTCCATCTGGAAAATGTTTCCTCTAGCCGTTCCTACAAGAAAGAGATTGACAGAGTCAGAACTCAGCATGAGAGGGAAGTTTTTGAATTCTCTTGCATTCTGGAGAGCATGTAGGTTAATCACCATCTTAAGATGTTAGGCAGGTAGCACAGCCAGACTGTGAAGCACGGAGATCAGAGGTGACTTCACCCCATGTGAGCTGAATGTAAAGAAAAGCAGCAATAACATCTGAAAATTTAGGTTAAAGTGTACAGTTATAGTATGCATTGCTACAATTTTAAGGAGGAAGGGAAGTTAGAGAAATGAATAGAGCTATTAACTGTTTGTCTCTTCATGTGTTTTCAGAGACCATATGCTCTTAGGCAGTTAAAAAACGACTTTCTAACAGTGTTGCTATCAAGGTGACTTTGATTCTAGTTGCCCTCTGTGGGTGCTTTCTGCAGCACTTTAAACAGATTGGGGTGTGTGACTTTGTTTATTAGAGAAACTGCTGTTTTTTGGATTCTTTTTGCCTGCTTTAGATCTTTGGGAAGGTAGTTCAAAGCTGTCAATCCATTTAAGGAAGGAACTTAGAAAGGTAAAAGAAAAAAAGCAACAACCCACAGAATGACTGGAAGGAAGTAGATGTCAGGACTCTTCCTTGAATTATACAAGACATAGATAATTCAGTACGCCTGCTATTTACTGCAGGATAAGACAAGCAATCAGGTACATATCCCTGTGTAATTTTGAAATGTGTGAATTCAATCACTGCTTCTTTGTGACTTCTAAAAACATCATGAAAGCTCCTCATGCTGGTTGACATTACTCCTTCCCCCAGTTCAGAGGCCATTGCACTATCTGTGCCTATAGATTATGCCATTCAATCAACAAGGAAGCCTTTGTATGTGAAATTGGACCAAAGCCTTAATAACTCTCAGGCCCGTTAAGTAAGGCTCCAGTGCTTACTGGAATATCCTATTCCCTTAATTCTCTGTGCTCACTTAGTCTATTTTACATGATCCTGTTAACTTTTAGCAAATCTCTTCCACAAGGCATAATGAAACTGTGTTTTCACAAAGGTCACAAGAACAAAGTCACATATATTGAGAAAGTAATCAATAAATATGTCTTTTCTCTGCGGTAATATTTAACACTTCAGGGGACAGATGGAATGCTTTAGCATAAAAATAGAAATTAAGTTATTTTTCCAAGCATGATATTTTCAGTTTTGCTTACTATCTAACTGCTTCTCACTGAAAAGTGGTAGTGGCCTAAGCACACTACTTCATAACTTTTTAAGACTTTCCTTAGTACCATACAACATTTAATGATTGAAAGTAATTTTTAAAGAATGGCTTTATAAACTGTTTTATTTGATGAAAGGAGAGATGGATAACATTCCTTGTTACTACCTAAAATGATTAGGATCAAAACTAATTTTCAGCATTCATATTGTTCATAATTCAATATATACAGATTATTTTTGGATTAATACAATTTTTAAATGCTAATAAGAGACCATTGTGGCTTCACCAGAGAGGATTATGTTAAAGACACTCCAGTTCTGATTCTCCATAGCACATTGAGAACCTATTGACATGCTCTTTTGCATAAGCAGAAAGCCTAGCCTACAGCACTTTTATTTCCTTTTACCATTATCACAAGAGCGTAGCTATAAATATTAACTGTCATGAAGTATATTTTTTGCAGAAACATGACTGAAAAACGTCCCTGTCATTTCATGTTAAATTATTACTTGCTTTCTACACCAGATGTTCTTACAGCCTGTCAGACTGTTCTTGTTTTGGGAGAGAGACATTTAGGACCACAAGGAGTCTGATAGAAAGGTGATCATAAATAGTGAAATAGTGGGGGGGAAATATTAAAAAGTTTCAAGATAGTCACAGATCAAGAACAAAAATATTTTCTCTCTTTATAGAAAGAGGCTTAGATATTTTATTCTACATACACAATGAAGCTACTGTGGTAAGTGCAAGGATGATTAATGTTAAATTACAGATAGTAGCTACTGGTTATCTTTTAAATATAACTCAGTTTGTGTAAACCTCTTCAAAAGTTCCAAAAGAACTTATCTATAGGATCTTTAAATTACATTGCTTGGGAAGACTTTCACTATCTGCCATACAACGTGACTGGTTAGGCATATTTAAGACAATAGTGACAAGTTAAATATCATATCATGTGTCACAGCTGTGTTGTCTTATATGAGATCATCAACGAGTGAATGACCATAGTGTTTCTGCTTAAGATCAAGGTGTATCACCAGAGCAATATGAGAGCCCAGGCCAAATACAGTTGAGCAAAGACAGCAGTATTTTGGCAGCACTTTCTGTAGGAAACCAGTTGAGTGCTTGCCAACTTGTGCACTTGCATGAAAAAGCCATCTTCTTCCTGTACCATTTTAGGAATAGCATAGCATAAAGTAGACTAGACTAGAATAGAATAGCCCAAGCTGAGGTAGTACCTTAAAAGCAGTGAAAAGTACTGTAAGTACTGATTCCCAAATCTGAAGGCTTCAGTGAGAGAGGCCAGGGACCTGGATCCTCTTGAGTGCACAAGTTTGACAAAGGAAAGGGACATTTTTGACAGAAGCGTTCCTAAGCCTAAAGCTTGGGTAATAGCCAGCCCTTCAGCCCCACTCCCCTCAGACCTGGCTCAGAAGCTGGCCAAAACAGCTCCCAAGAAAATGGGTGAGTGTTTAGCAGACAGGTATTGACAGGATTTTGGCAGGCAAGATTTCTTCGGAGGCTTCCTGACCCTCTGGCAGAACTTTGGTAATGTTGAAAACTCTCGTAAATATTTGATTTTGAGGAATCTACATTCTCCAACAGAAGATTTTTCAGCTGAAGGATTTCTGTCAGGTTCTTGTCAAACTTTTCTATACTTGGAACGTTTGACCTTTCAGCAGCTCTCCTACTAGTTCTGACACATATGGCTCAACTCGGTGCCATGAAGTACTTCAATTTTACTGACACGAATTCTGTTCCTTTATAGTGAGAGACGGTAACATGGCATTTAAAATCACAGTCTTCTCTAACTCACAGTATACTTCTGTTCAGCTTAAGTGTACATCATTCCATTTTCACCATTACCCACCAGGAGTGGACTGGGGCATCAATCACAATTATTTCATTTTCTCAGGTGACAAAAAACAGGCAGACATATTTTCTTGCAAAATATAAATATTATCTGCAAACCTTCATATTGTTTGTTAATGTGTTTTGAAAAAAACAGCGACGACAACCTGGCATTGAAATAAATTTAACTTTGTTTCTAATTAAGCAGAAATAAGTACTGAAATTCAATTAAACCAAGCAGTAACTGGGGGATTGAGTGAATTATTTTTTTCTATTATACTATAATCATGTTATATAGAGAAGCTTTCATGACCTTTAGAGCCACTTGAGAATCTAATAAACAGCATCAGGCCCAATTGTGTCAGCAGGAAAGACTTATGAAGATAGTACTGTTACTTCCACTGTACTAGGCTTTTGTACTTTTATATGTCACTTTTGTCTAATCTAGAATTTTAAAATGTTCTAACATTTATTTTTATACCATATATTAAGCTGTTGCTTAGTGAAGTAACTGCAACGTTCAATATATATATAGTGCATGGACTTCTGCCACTAACCTCATCTTGTTTCCATGGTTTTCTGTTGTTCTCCACATATCTAGTCTGTTTTTTAAATTGTGTGTTATATATATCTTTGGGAGGAGGAATTATCAGGCAATATCACAAACAGACACTGGAGAGCTGGGACCTTAAGATTATATTGCTAGCTCTTTAAGTGGGAACAGTCAGTTAAAACAAAAAACTGGGAATCTGGATGCTAGGAGTCTACTTATGTTTCTGTCACCAATGCATTATATGAACTGAGGCAAATCACTTTACCTCATTATAAAATGGCATAGAAAAATTTATTGCAAAAGGCTTCTGCAGAGACACAGGCAAAAACCTATTTTTTCATGCCTATTTCTGATGCAGATTTTTTTTGTTGTTAGAAACTCTTCTTTAAAAATAGTTGTTTTTCATTTGTTTGGTAAAAACAAAATCCAAATGGCCTTTAATGCCAAAAAGTTGCCTTGAAACTGAAAAAAAAATTGGTTTTTCTCCCAGTAAAAAGGACACTTTTAGAAAAAAAAAAAGAATGTATTGAATGAATCATTTTCTGCTGGGAAAAAAATGCTTTGAAGGAAATTTTTTTATCAGTTCTAGTACTATATATCTGAGATATCTTCCCAAAATAGGCAGCCTAAAATAAAATGCGGGCAGGTGGGGTATGGGATAAACCATCCTTCTAAATGATGCCAGAGGTGAATTTGCCTGCTATTGATACCTTAGTTCACTGCTTAGGGAAAGAAAAATGTTAATGGCGCAGCTGATCTCTAAGATTCTCTCTACTTACTTTAAAAATTGTTATAATATTTTAATAATAATATTTATGTCTGGCTTACACAAGTGTGAAAACAACCAACAAACATTTGTAGACGTTGTGTAATAAGAATTCAGATACTTAGTTTACTTTTCGGCAAACTATTTTCAAATATTAGAAAAATGTAAGTCCACAATTAAATATCTCTTAAATAAGGCTCTCATTGAGAACATGACAAAAATGTCTGCTAAAATAAGCAATCAAGTGTTCAGGAGATGTCATATTTCTCACCTTTTATTTAGGTTTTCCCACTACACTTGTGCATTTCTGTTTCATTACCTTTGCCTGATATTTCTGGATGTCTTGCATTCCAACAGTGATTGCTACCTGTAATGTCACTGACATAGCATTTCCTTTTCCAAAATTGAAATAATGCAACCATTGACATTTTAAATGACAAGAAAAAGTGAAAAAAGCTTAAAGGGAAGAATTTTCATATATTTTTATATCCGAGCCTGTAATCCTGGCCTACACCATTGGGACAGATATCAGTGCATGACATCTAGTGGTAGATGAAAGAGATCCATTGATCTCTGCTATCAAGGAAAGGTTCTTAAATTACTGCATCTGCATGTACCCAGCGCAAGGGAAAATTATTCTTATCAAAAAACAGGTGATCATATAAGACAAATTTATTCTTTATGCATCCCTGGACAATACATCCAGAGAGACTCACAGTCTGTTTTCTATTTTAAGGGATAGGTTTTTTTCATCATAAAGTTCTGTTTCTATTGAAGAAATTTCTGAGAGGCGTTTGTTTAGATACATTAAAGGTTTTTCAAGCAATAATCATAGGAGGATTCATCAAGAATAACACATAGAAAATAAGGGTTATATAATAATTAGAAAGCCCTTTGTTTTTCTTTAAGCGGTAAAATGTTCTGAGGTATTATAGGTAACACAGCAGTCCTGTATTTTCCACAGAGGTATCCTGGACTTCCTTGACCTCCTAATACCTACATGATATTCTCCACTGCGAATTATAGTAGGGATTTCAACCAGATTGAGCAACTAAATAATATTAAAGTATTCCTCCAGCTTTAGACTAAAGTTTATTTGGAAAGATGGAGTGGCTGTGTACAAAGTATCTATTCTGGGGATATATAAAGCTTTTCACATATCTAGTTTACCAAACTACAGTTTTAAAAACTGGATAGTTCTTTCCAAGTTTAGAGCATGTTCAGGCACCGTACTGGGTCAGAATCTACCTGTTTAACCACACTAGAGAGTCCATTTCAAGTTGTTGGTCAGTGTTCTCAGCAGAGGAAAATGTCTCAGCTTTCTGAATTTCCTTCACTACCTTTTTTGTTTCTCCCTCCCCTTCACTTTCCTTTTCCCTCCTGGCTAACATTGTTCCTAAAATGCTTTGATGTTTCTTTTCAGAACTACTTTTCCTGATAAACTGACACTTTATTAAGAACTTTTCTTTCCAGATGTAGTTGTAATTTTTCTAAATGTAAAAAGACTTCCCTGATTAAAAACAAACCAACCAAACAAACAAAAAACCCAAAAACCAACCAAACAACAAAACCAAACCGAAACTTCTTTCTCAACCCTACAGCAAGACACTACAAGTTCAAAGTGGGGAAGGTGGAATAATGTTTTACCTGGACAAAACAAGATACGTGCTCATAAGGCACCAGATTGTCTTATTTGAAATGAGTTTCCAGATGAGTTCACCTGATAACAGAATGTTTAATGGAAATTCTCAGCCCAAATTATTAAAATCAGCAAAAGTATCAGTAACTGAAAACAGGATTCTTGTAAAAGAAATTCGTAAGCCACCACGACTGGGTAGTGCATAACTTCATTCACAGCCATGCCATGCTAAGTCAGCAAGTATACCTGTTTTCCATGTATTTCTCTAATATAAAATGCATTTAAGTTCTTTCAAAGTTAGCATATTTGGAAAACAGTATATCAACAACTGGGGTGGGAATGATATTTTTTTCCTTTGGATATTTGCATGCTTATCCTGGTTTAATCTGACCTATTAAACAAACGTAAGAAGGAAAATGTTTGCGAGACAATGCCCAGCCATGAAGACATACTGGCTGCTTTCCATCAAGGACGATAAAGCCAAGAGTAAGGGAGGTTTAGCAGGTAAAAGAGGCATGTGGCATTGTGGCCCTGTGTATGAACAAGAGTGGAAAATCAGGACTGAGGTGGGTTGATAGAGGGAAGCAGTTGATACTCAGCTGATATTCAGACAAATATCTACATAAATAGGTATGGGCATGAATCTGAATTATCATTCTGACCTCTGCCTCCTGTACCATATAGCAGTAATAACCATTAACCTTTTATAAGGTCTGAATACAAAGATCATCCATTTAACGTAATGGCAAAGACGTCACAGGGACAGAATACAGCACATAAAGAACAGAAATGATCTGTGAAAGGACAGTGCAGAAAGGAATTTCTACTGAGTCTCCTTCAGTAACAATGACCTTTGCGGAATCCTTAGCTTCATTGAGAGCTCATACAGTTGCTAAATAAATGTTACGGAAATATTTATTATATAATGTGAAACAATAGGACAGAAAATTGCTTTTGGTAAACAGTAATGTCCAATTCAGCTGCAATCAGCATGTCTTTTGACTCATGCTTTTTCAGGTGCCTCTGCAAGACAAGGCATTAATAATAATAGTCAAAAGATGCCTGACCTTTTGTACAGAGCTACTGTTGGAACTGTTGCCAGTACCCATCTGTATGACGGGGAATTGCAGCAAGACTGGGTGAAGGAGAATAAAGAGGTCACCCTGCATGTAAAATAGGCTAGAAAATGCTTGTTCCTGAAGTTCCTCCCAATTCCTTCCTTGATCTACTGCCTCACACACACACACTTGTGCGCATGGTCTCTCTCTGGCTGTCTCCATGGTAACAACAGCATCGGGATTTTGCTGCTGCTGCATGTTTTGGAAGCTACCTTTGCTCAGGGAACCACTCACCCAGCCTTGCTTGTGCTTGGATGCAGCAGCACCACTTGCTGGAGACTCTCCCTGTGTGTGAGGGGCCACCAGTAGTTAGACACACTTGTCTGCAGTACCCTGCATGCGCTGCTATTTCTTTTGGCTGTGGGTGGTTTTATGCTGACAGGTGCTAAAGTGCTTTGTAACATTTGTACATTAGGCAGAGGGATTAAGTGCATGCAGGTGTATTTGTGCAGGGAGCTACCAACTCAGGACAAAAAGGCATGGTATAATGAGTCCCTAGAAACAGGAGTGCTCTGTTTTTGAAATTTTGAGAAGAGGTAAATTCCGACTGAAGATGTTGTATTTTTCAGTGTCTCCAGGCTGTAGTCATACTACTTACTACACTAGCACAAATCCCCAAAGATACAAAAGTCAACTCTGGGGCACTGTGAAAGTCAAACGTACAGGGGGTAAGCCAGAATCTTGCCCACTTTATGCTTTTGACAGAAGAGGAAGGAGCTAAACACATGCGGAGGAGGTGTGGAGTGGAAGCTGATGAGAACTCTTCTTACTATCTGCTAGTAAGCACCTGTCTGAGTTGGGAAGTGGAAGCCTAGCGATAAGTCCCACATTTATCAAAAGATCATGGTTGAAGTCCTTCATAGAAGATACATAAAGAAAGAAATCCATTGTGTTCTATATTTTTTAATAACGCTGAGCACAAATGTGTACCTGATGTAGGTCAAGAATTTTTGTGCTAGATATTCCTCTTACACAGTAAATTTTTGCTCAGTGGTGATATATTACCAATTATGTTATGTTAGCTAAACAGTTATATAATTAGCCATATATCAATGCTGTTCTATTAGCTTTAATTAATAATGTCTTTTTTTCTTTTTAATGTTATACCTTCTAAAGAGGAGAAAAATCAGAACTGTTGCACAATGAAAATTTGACCATGCACCTAGAAATAGAAAAGGTTTGAAGCTGTTTCCCAATAGGGTGGTTTAGGCTTGTAACTTTAAGAAACAGAACAAGAACACTGAATCGCAAACACTGGATCTTAGAACTTGAGTGATGCTAGCTGGAATTCCAAGTTCTGTGTTTATGACATAATAATAGTAATAATAATATTTTTCATTCATAACTTCTGTATAACATTTTTTCCTACAGCTGTGTATCTGCAGTCATCACTGAAATTTACCTCTGTGATACATGTTGGCAAACAAACAGACCAGGAAAAATCAGCATGCAGCACAGCAAGAGAGAGGAAGACAAATTTTGGTCAAGGACTCAGGGACAAATCCTGCTGACAGTGAAATTGCCGTAGGCTCTTTAATGTCCATGCAGCACAGAAAGACCAATGTGTAGTAAATGTCATGGCATTCCATTTATTTGCTCTTTATATACTGTTTAAATTCTTCCCATAAAACACAATCCTTCCAGTAGCGCTCTTCATTTACCATTCTGGTGCAGAGATTCTTTTTTTTTTTTGTCTGCATGTTAATTGCCCACATCAGTCTTTTGCCTGTTTCTTTCACATATACCTTTAGAATTTTTTTAACTCTTTTCTTATAAAAGATGCTTATGTCCAGTCGGTCAGCAAAGGTCACTAAGTAGCCTGTTCACTACCTTTGTTCTTTTTTCTTCCCTATTTCTACTATGATACCTATTATTGAAAGCAAGTTAGCAAACACTTGTCTGGTGCTTAAAGAGCTAGGTCAATATTTCATATTCATATGTTCAAAATAAGATTTGTCTCAAAATCTTCAAATCATAGCTGTTCATTTAATCATATGTTTCTATTAGTGTTAAATCTGTCTTGCATGTTTTGTCCACTTATTCACAATTACACTCTTCAGTTGCATGTTATCATTAAAGTCAAGTAATATTCCTGAGTCAAGTGATGCCCTTTAATAAGGTTATAATTCTATTAAGCCCCAACTTCAAGGAAGGCATTAAGGTGTAAATAGATTTAAAAAACCATCATCATGGTTACTTCAATGTATGGGTAGTGAGGGATTTTTTTTTCACTGGTTTTCTTTGTTTAACTTTCTTTTTTTAACTTATGGCTTTTTGTAAATGAAATCATTAGAGAAATATCTCTCAAGTTTCAATTCCATATTACAAAAACATCTGACTTTTGAGGAAATGAATTCAAACAAAAAACAGAGAACAAGAGAGGCAGACTTCATTGATGTGGGCCCACTGGGAAGTGGCGGGACTGTGAACTGGAATGCAGTGAGCCTGGATTGTGGCATGAAATAAAGAAGTAAAATCTAAAAGGAAAAAAAAAAATAAAGGGAAAAAAAGAAAGAAAAAAAAAAAGCAAGAACCCCTGCAGCCATTGCATTTGACTTTCTAATAATGTCAGTCTCAGAGGATAGCAGAGATGGAAATGAGAAAGGGTGCACTTGTGATGCAGTCATTCTTGCTGTCATTGCCTTTATGGCTTTTCAGCAGGCCACAAAAGGCCAATCCACTAGAATATGAATGAGATACAGTCATGGCCCCACAAAGTAAGTAGGAGGCATCAGACCTGTTTGGGTCCTAATAGCTTTTTCCAGCTCAGTAATCTCTCACTGTAAAGGAAAAACAAGACAAGACAAACAAACAAAAAATGATCTTCCATCCCCATACCCTGTCTCTGCCCGCTTCCCTTTGATTATTGTTCTGAAGGGCTTCAGAGAACTGGAAGATTTAATAGTTTACAGGGATTTGGTGAAGTAAACCCTTCTTGGGGTGAGTTTTATTCCCATCAACTAGACTTCTAGATTAAATATGCAATATTGTTATTCAGTTATGTATGGAAAGATCTGACAGATAGGCATGGGGAAAAAAGGGTTAAAGGGACAGAGAATTTAAACAATGGGTGTTTTCTTCTGTATTATGTATCTGAAATTCCTTAAGAGAAAGGTAAGATGCATTGGGTGGAGGTATTTTAGTTGATGCCACCAGTGCATAGAAACCATATCTACTCTCCCTTTCCTAACAATTATACTAACGACTCCTTTCACTGATTTCAGCTGCGATCTAGACACATTTCCAGCCCTGTATCGAAGATTCTGATACATTGTTCTGGCTCTCTCAGGACTTGCATGGGTTTCAGCCACAGTAAAGCATAAACCCAAGAAATTTCAGGTGACAGAGGGGAGTTTTGTGTTATTCAGCAGAGCACTGTGCGGGGTACTTCAAGCAGACTCACCCTGGAACCAGTAGTGTAGCCACAGGCTGAAATAGTTTTACTTACGAAGATTATGCTATTTTAATTGAGTTAGAGAAAGTTCTTCCTGTTTAAATGTATACTGTATCATATAAATTTGCCTGTTCAGTTGAAAGTAGCTCAGGGATACATATGGGCTCCATTGGCCATGGTCTGGTGTGGTATGGAGGTATGCAGAGTTGACTCTGTAGACAGCCAAGCATCCTCTGCTGGCAGTACTAACTCAGGAAGCATGGAAGCAAGCTGTGCTTTAGCCCACATGCTCCTGTTGACAGTAAGATAATGGTATACTAATTGCAACATTAGCTAATTAATTCTGTCAGATAAGTAGCCAAATATTATTAGTCCCATTAATACCAAAGGAAAATTTGGACAACAAGGTTAGGTTATTGGATCAAGGCCATTTCAGAATGTCAGAGTAATGTTTATAACACAAAATACTTTGCTGGATCACATTAACTCTTAGTCTCTACTGCTGATGGCCTTATGAACTAGTTGGAAGTAGAAGTGGCAGAGCTGCAGACTAGACTGAATTAAGTGTGTTTCCAAAAAACAGCTCTTCCTTGAGTGTTTGAGATACATGTAATTAAAGTACTGCATATACTTCAATTATATTTGTTTCATTACGCATAAACCTTGTGCCTGTGAAAGGCAGAAATATTCCTTGACATATGACTTCAGCTAATGTTATTGGCAGAAAATCAGTTAAGATTTTTTTTAATACAGTTTATTTTGCATCTTTAAATTACTTGAAATCTGATGCTTGAATAAAACTTTTTTGTGGATTTGTTTTACTTAATTGATCAAGAAGATAGTGGTGTTGAAAAAAATGAATCTTTGGCAACGTACTCTACTCTTGGGTTTTTTGATATTATATATCAAAGGAGGATTAATTTGTTTGACAAAATGCCTTTTTTGGACATTGTGAATATTGATTAAGGTGATTCCTGCAGGATGAGAGTCAAATCAGCTTAACCTAGTTCTAGGGAAAATACACTGAAGAGACCGATGTATATTTTAATAAAAAGCATTCTGAGGTGCTATTTTTTATGTTCACTGGCTGAAACTAAGAGGACTTACTATTATCAACATGGCACAAGCACAGGCTAAAAAATATGAGTTTTGCATTTAAAATATAGGTCTTCTGTTCAGCCTAAGACCTTGCACAGGACCTATTCACTGTTTAAAATGTGCAAATAAGTTCTTTATCACACTCTATTTCTAATGGATCCAGTTTTTAGCAGGAAAAGTAGAAGCATATTGATCTTTCCTGGTGTACTCAGTACAAGGCAGAAGTGGGAACGTAAGATACTAATTCGTTCTTTTAACAATAATTGTCTCCCCAACAACATTGAAAGCCATAATCTGATTCTGAAATCATCTTTAATGAGGTTGTATATATGTATCACTGTGTTCTAGGAAAACATGCTTTGAACCACTGACTTTGCCTGTCTTTAATACTGTCCGTTTAGCCTTTCTGTTATTTGTTTTCCCTCTTCAGTTTCATCTCCTTATTTCTGATATAAATTAGATGATAACAACAATCTATCTTTCTTTCTCTCTTCTCCTAGATTGTTAAAGCTATCCATATCCTAAGAAAGAATTACAAGAATATTTTCTTGTCCAGAGTTTAGATACACCAATGCATCACTTTAATCTCTTATCACCTTTAATCTTATTTCAAGGAACTAAACTTCTAAAGGCTGAAAAAGAAGCAATAAAATTGTAGATTATCCTTATTCTAAGTTCATATCTCCCACCCACGCCTGTTCAACTTCAACACCTGCCCTCCAGCACTGTCAGGGCAGGACTGAGGCATGGAAAAACAACTGTAGTAGTATGACAACTACTTGATAAAAATTTCTAAGTTACGTGATTTAGCACCTAGCAATCTTTCTTACTGACTTTAAAATAAGTGACTTCTTCTGTTGCGATGCTATTGAGAAGTTTCACGTACAACTTCAATGGACAGGATGCCCATTTTGTAGCAGTAACATCTCATATCCAAACCTGTTTGATTTTCTGTCCTTGAGTTGCCATGGAGAACTTATATATCCCCATCTTTTTGTCTTGCTGAATCTTGCAATTTTTTAGATAGCTGTAGTGTCCATTCATGCTTTCCCAATATATAGAAATTCAGGCAACCTACTAGTACATACATAACACAGTGTATCCTGAAGACAAATTTTATCAGTCCTCAGATCCATAAGAATAAAACTTTGCTCCTTCAAATCAGATTCTTGACCCGTGAAGGCTTGGCCTTTTGAAGAGATTTGAAGAGAAGATTTTGAAAAGAAATACAGAGTATTTCAGAGTGATGATCAAGAAAAGAAAGAAGAAATACTAAAATAAATCAACTGTAATAAGAAGCAACCTTCAGTATTGAAATCAGTTACTTTGGCGCAGAGTAATCTGGATTTATAGCATGTTCATGTAGTTCAAATGTACCAGTGGTAATGTACGAGCATATACTTCCAGTATACTTTATGACGAGGAGAAGAAAAATGTTTAAAAGCCTGTGTCTATAAAAGACCCTGGGTAAGTTCCAACATTGAGAAATTAAACTCTTGGGTTTGGTAGAAATACTAAGTATGGATAAGTTTGAGATAAACCTACACTTCATACTTAATCAGTTTTATTTTAATATTAGAGGAACAAACCCTGAGTTGCAATGTAGGGAAATAACTGCTGAGTGAATACTTGTGAGTAAAACTACCAAATTCAGTGATATTCTCTTTCATTTGATAATAATTGTTACTGACAAGTGTTTAGATAAGGTCTAGAAAAATACATACAGTGAAACTATAAGCTTTGATTTTTTTGATGACTCCTTTCATCTGAGAATTTCTCCCTGAAATGTAATACTTGAGGTTCATCATTCAGTATTTACCTGTTCCAAGTATCCAAAATAAAGATGCATAACCTAAGTAACCAAACACATCTGAAACAGTGAATACTACATTGCTTAATGTGTATTCAGGGAAGTATTTCAGAGGTTTTGATGAACAACTTCCAGTCAACTTATTGATTACTTACAGATATCTAAGAAATATAGGCAAAACAAGGCTGGTTTCCAAATAATTCATTCATCAAAACAGGGATGTTAAATTCATAACATTATTCATTGAGAGCAGTTTGAATAATTTGACCTGAAATGCATTATTTAACAGGAATAAATATTTAAAGCCAATATATCTAACCAAAGGTGATTTAACGACTGCTTGTCACCAAATAATCCATTGACAATTGTCCTTTCCTGTTGAATGAATCAACATAATGAGCGACTGCTGAAGCCAAAGGAATGATCATTTATCATTACAACAATATACTGTATGTGGGAGAATGATAACGTGATCCTAGAGCCATCTCAGTTTTAGAACCAGTGTATTAAAGAAAATGGAAAAATAATTGTAATAATAGAAAGAACAATCATTTAAATGTTATTAAAACAATGATTAATCATGGAAAAATTGCTACATCAACAAGTGTCTACTCACATCAGGCATTTTTTACCTCCTGTTCCTTTTAGGTAATCAAAGACAGTGCAGAAACTAGAGAAATAAAACAGAGAAGATGGAAATTGCTTGAAAAATTAGTAAGTAGCAAAAGAATACAAAGTTAAGATTTAAGTCTGTCTTTCAGTGCATTTCAGTTAGTCTCTGGCCAGTTTTGTATGCTCTAAGGAAGATAAAACAAATATCCAAAACCCACAAATGTATAGCTTTTGATTTTTATTAGTGATGCCTTCAAGTTTGGAGCACTGAAAAAAAAATTATTATGAAATTTATTTTAGCCATTTCCATTATATAACCTATATACATGTAAGGTACATGGATATGTATACAGGTCACATTGGACCTATGTATGCTCCCTATGGATGTATGTGTGTGTGTGTGTGTGTCTAGTGTGTGTGAAAGAGAAAAACAAACTACAATCAGCAACAGTTTTTTTCTGAAATAAGCAGAAAAATAGTTAAATCAATAGTGGTGGTGTGCACCAGCCTGTGTTAAACATTTCAAGAAATGATTGTTTTTAAGATTCAGTCTTTTTCTTTCTGTTTGTCTCCTTGATTACATTCCCTTCTTGTCATCTTTAAAATGGCTGGCAAACTTACAGTTGAAAACTCTGCCCTGTGCTCAGTCTGTTAACTTTCTAAAATTTCAGTTTAATTTGGAAAGTAAATGTACACCTGCCTTGTGACAGGTGTAGCAAACATGTACAGAAATTATGCCAGAGAAAGAGCCCTACTAGCTAATTAGATATCTGGAAAGTGATTTAAATGTACATCACTTGGATGGTTATGTATACGATTTGTCTTTGCTATTTACCTCTTAGTTTTTTTTCCATTTCTCTGTGTGTGCATAAAGATTGGCAAATGGCAAAGGAAAGGCATATAATTTAATGATGAGAAAGCCTCAGTGCAATCTCAATGCCAGTGGAATTAGAAACAGTAAGGCTACATCTTTAAACATTTTAAGAAAAAGTCCTGTAACAGTTACAGTGCCTTTGCTACTTGAGGCTAAAAAACCCCATGGACAGTAATTTGAGAAAATCAGAAATGTCAAATACATCCCTGTTTTATACCTGAAATGGATATTGGATACTATCCTACAGGAAGGAAGTGGGCATGGAAAATTATCTATAGCAAAAGAGCTGGCAACATATACTAAATTTAAAGAATTTCAAATCTGCAGGCATGAATAATAAGTAACTGAAGAGCTAGAATTAACTAGCTGAAAAGCTCTATGAAACTTTAATGTTAATATTTAGTAAGTATTGGAAAACTGGAGAAGTTAAAAAGAACTAGAGGACTTTAATTTCCATTCCATTAACAGTTAAAAAAAATGGGCAGCTTCAGGCTGGTTAGCCTGGAAAAGTAGTTGGATAGGTAATTCATGACTCTATTGAGATGTTTGTACACATTGTCCTTTTAGATTTTTTTTTTCAAACAACTTTTAGGGCATAATGTCATTATTATCAAAACACAGTTCACCAGTAGTACAGGAATACAATGACATTTCTGTGGAGTTTAAAATTGGAATACAAGATAAGGTGTTTTTTTTTATGGTTTTTTTGCAGACTTTATCTTGTTCAAAGGAACAAGATGATAGGTTATGTCTTGATTTACCATAAACACAGAATGGGTTCAGAATAAAAATAAAAACTCTGCCATAAAGTTCTGTTGTTCAACATTAACTTTTCTTTTTTGTCTTTTTTTTGTTTTTTTTAGCAAACCTGAACAAGCAGAACAAGTATATACTGAAATAGTGATTTGCATCGGAGAGCTGTGAGTGGTGGCTATGAGCCGTGTAGCTATGAGCTATGAGATAGCAACTATGATGAAATAAATAAAGTTGTATTTATGATATTGTTGTATCATGGTGTGAAGCATCAGACACTGGCTTCAGCAAATCAGAGAAGGAAATCAAATATCATGGTAGATGAGTTTTTGGATGTGGTGTGAAAATCTCTCTAGAGTGTCTAGTTGATTTGTCTTGCTTGTATACTCAGGATTATATTGTTCACTTAGAGTCAGACAGGAGTTTCCCCCTTGATTAGACTGATAAAATTCTGATGCTGCTTTTGCTTTCAGTTTCTAACCTTTCTCTAAAATATAGAATATAGTAAACTTCTTACGATCATATGGATATCACCTCTTGATAACACCTCAGGCTTCTTTCTGCTGATTTTTCCCTCAAAGTCTAGTAAGAATACAAAAGCACGAGCCTCCGAGTCATAAAAAATACAGCCAACATTGTGGTAAATGGAAAAAATAGCATGTTGGCATGTCTTTTTGATGATAGCTATGTATGTTCCTTAACATAACACTAACCAAACATAGACAGGAAATGATGTCACAGCTGTTCCAGGTGGGTGCTTACTTCAAATTTTGTCTAGTGAGAATCTGGCTTAATTAAAAATTTTAGACTTAATAAATTGCATTATGTACAGTGAGTGATCACTAATGGTGAAACTAAGTGATCTAATGGTTCCTCCTGACCTAGAGCACATCTCAATGCAGGATTGAATATGCTGCTTGAATGAGGAAAGAACAGCTCATTTCCCTTTCCACACAGGACAGGGTCTGGCTGATAAAGACGTGTCAGATTTGAGACTTATTCTTTAAGCATCTAAGGTCTTTGTTTCTCTGCTATCTGAATTCAGAATACCTTGTCTAGTTATACCATCAAGAAGTTTATATCTTGATTTGTTTATCAAACTTTTCAGCTCCATTTTCTTCCTTTTTTCAATCCTTATTCCACTAAAATTGTGTCTCATTTCATGCTGGCAAACTTAAAAACCTGTCCTAAAGAGAAAGATTTTCTTCTATATGAGCCAAGACAGAATTATCTGCTTCTGGTACATTTTATTACCACTAAGCTGCCTTGAAGGATCATCAGGTAGGAACAGTCACCCAACCCAGCTTTACACACTTAACTCAGTGTGCTACGGTGGTTGCATAAAGTCAGCACACGTGCACGCTTGCTTCCGTTCCTCCTAGTTGAGTGACTGAAATATAAAGCAACACCTGACATTTGATGGGTTCAGTCAGTTGCAGGTATTTCATTATTGCAAAAAAGATGTATGTGGTATAGATGAACAGAATTACAAGAATATGTGAAAGACAAAAGGAAACTTTGTTGTTAATAATCTAGATGCTCAAATCTTCTCTTCTGAATTTCATGGCAGAAATCAGCTCATTCCCCAACAACCTCTCTAGTCCCACTCTAAATTGTAACATAAAAAGGGCATTTTAAAAAAAGAAGCCTGTACTTTGATTATGCCTTCATACATTTACATGTGAAATAGGCATCAAAACAGCTGTATCCTTTTGTCCTTGGCAATTATGAGAGAGTTTGTCTGCAATTTTTGATTATTTTCATTATTTCTGTACAAATCTGGCTATATGGCTGAATTCTGTGTGGGTGAGACTACCTTATAGCATACATGAAAGACACAGATCTACAATGGAGCATTTCTGTACTGTGGCAAGATAGCACTTGCAGTAAATACTTGCAAACAAAGCTTAGAAGTCATCCTAGAGAATCATCAAGAGATCTCTGTAAAAGGTAATACAGATGCTTTTTACTCTCTTTCTGTTATGTACTTTTGTTCATTAAGCCAGGACTCAAAAAAACAGTAAAACTGGACATTACAGGTGGGGTTAGAGCAGGAAGGTTGCCATAACAAAATGATGAACATGTTAGAGTCCTTTTCTCTCTCTGATTTTTAACCTCTGATCAATAAGGTCCCTTTCAGGAATTCAACTGCATGAAAAAGAAAGCCCCGTGACCCATTTCATCCATTTAAAAAAGGCGTAAGAGATGATTTCATGCTGTCATACATTAATTAAATAATTCATTTTCTCAAAGGTGATTCTTCATATGAAAATAACATTTCTGTAATATATAGGTACTAGATAATTTACACTGAAGAACATCATATAATTGTATCAATGACAAATTTTAATTACAGAGTCTCAGTCTAAGTCTTTCTGACTCCTGATCTCTCTGGCAATAACCTGAAATATAATTTCAATACAAATTTGAACTCCTGTTTTTGATTTGGAGATTAGTTAGGACCCCTGCCCACCCCTAAATCTACACTTCTATATTTTTAGTCCTATTTCTAATACAGCTATCATCAACTAAAATGAATGAACAATTGACTTGTTCAAAATTGTATTCATAGTTCTGCCTGTTTCTACCATTTTAAAGTATTTGAAAAATATCATTTAGGAAAAATAGTTTTCCTTGATCTCCAGTCTATAGAACCTCAATAAAGATATTTGATTTCAGGTCAGATCATAATGTAAACCCCATTCTAATCCAGGTCTATAAACAGCAATTTAATTTTTCATTTGTGATGTTTCTATTCCATTGTGAGGATTCTATTGTGGTCGTGGGTAGTTGGTCTTGAGGCAGCCTTAGAACAACTTCATCAATATAATTTTTTTTTTTAATAGAAAAGATTAAAAATAAATTTACCAATAAAAGAAAATAGATAATTAAGGATTTTAGATGCTTTCTCTTATTTGTATGAGCATATAATTATAATGAGCATTACCACTTTTTCAGCTGTATAATTAGAGATTCCCCAGAGAAACTTAATATTATGGATGGCTTTCTTCTTCAAAGATAAGCCACAAAGTAATGGAATAAAGTGTTGCCATCCCCTTCGTGTGAGGAACAGAGGGACTTGTAAAAAGCCAAGAGAACACGTGTGCTTTTTTGAAGCCATCAGGTGGAATTTTCTGTCTCTAGTTGAAAGAACAGTGTATATCTTCATATAGCCTTTGGGAAACAAAATTTCAGCCAGAATATTCCTGGTCACTAGTCTTTATAGTCAATATCTTCTAAATTAACATGCTGTACTTCCTTTTACCCAAATGCTGAAATAACAATTTTTTTTTTACATGAAAATTAAAGCAATACTGGGGATAGAGAAGGTGTAAAGATTTTGTTTACAATCCTTATAAACTGAAAGAACCATTTATAAAGTGAAACTTTGTTTTTAAACTTTTAAATTAATTTGTCATACATGAGAAAGAAAATTTGTCAAGAGGGTGCTTATTCTCAAAAACAATAACAATGCAAGTGTTCATTTTCTATTATTTGAAAGAGAAATTTTAAGACCTAATTTGGGAATCTGAAGTATATAATTTTTGCCTTTTTTATTATTAGTTGTTCTCTATCTGTTTTGTATTGAGAAGTACCTCAAGAGGACCAAATTTCAGTGATGAAGAAGTATTTCACATGACTCACAGTCATGGTTTGATGGGCTAATAAATTTAGACAGCAAACATGTGAAGAAAAGATTCACCTGTTTATAGCTACATGATTACATGCAGTTAGGCTTAATATAGACAGAATGAATCCTTACAGTGGATTTTTTAAAATATAAAATACTTTAGTAAAACAATCTCAGCTCTGCTGAGGAGCAAAAGCACGTTGGTTCTTGCAGAGGTGACAGCTCTTCTGTGACAGAAATGCCTGTCCACTGATGGTGCTTTGGACTGCAGTGAATTCTAAAATGGAAGATTTTGTCTGAAATGGAGTACTGGTATGCCTGACGCATCCGTGTTTTAAATATATATATATATATATACAAGCATACAGGTTTTAAATTATGATTTTTTTTCTCTTCAGTATTGAAAGCTTTAAATCATTACCATGGAAACTGTTTGCATCAGAATACTGCTTTTCTCTCCAGCTATTTCAGTATCATTAAATCCTTGCTAATACTTTATTATTCACTATCTTTTAAGCCCATATGCATTTCAGTATCTAATTTACTTAACAAATTGTGTCTGACAAAAAAGAAAAACTTATAGTACAATAAACAACACTATTAATTACTCTGTGGAGCAGGGAGCCACTATGTTTGTCAGCAACATTACGCCTTCAAAATAATGGCACCAGTAATTAAGTAAGAACATATTCTATTATTGGGGCATATATCCTTTTTCTTACATTTATTTATAATAAAGAAAAGTGAAGTTGCATTTATTATAGCTGTGGCCTTTATCCTGCTAAAACAAAGCAAGTGGAAAAAAAAAAGGCATTCAGCTTGGGAACATATAAGGAAAAATATGTCACTATGGCAACCAAAATGTCATTTGTTATACTTTACTCATTAGAGCATTGGAGATTACTTTATTAAAAGATAGAAAAAAGTCCTCTAAATTTAAGAAGGTCATTAATTATAAAATATGTATTTTTCTGGAAGGCCAGTTTGGGTGTTTACAGTTTGAGGACTGTGTCTTAAACTTCTTATTTACACGATGAAGTCCTTATTCATGTAGGAATTTTCATTCATCTTATGAAGTCTTTCTGTTCAAACAATTCCTACACAGAAGACATTAGGATCAAATTCTGATCTTGGAAATACCAATTTAAATAAAATGTAACTTAACTGTAATTGTCTTCAACATCACACCAAAGTAACCAAGATGGGATGTTGACCTGTACTGGAGAGAAAGCTGAAATCGGCTTTAAGTTTGCTGTATAGTGAATCTTACATATAATAGGAAGAGTGTCAGTTCCTTAACTAGTTTTCTGCAGGCTATGAAATCAACCTCTTTCTTTGAAAATACAACATTTACTTTGGAACCAAGTTGGATTGTGTGTTCTGGGATCTGGCTGTACAGCTAAAGAAATTGGAAGGAGACATCCTTGGCAAGAAAAAGAGAAAATGCACCAAACAACTGTTCAAATTTGCTTTTGAGAGTCTTTGAAGACCTTGTGAGTTTAATTTGCCAGTTTTATTCTGCTCTAGCATGTACCTGAGCAATGACAGACTCAAAATGCAGTGACATTGAACTGGCTTGCATGATTTATAGCCACATGATTCAGGATGCTGCCTTTCCTTTAAATTACTGCTATGGCTCCTGTATGGGTCAGCAGTGTATACTTCAGCTTCTCCTTTCAAACTATGCAGGCAGATATAAAAATGGCTTTTTGTGCTTAAATTACAGCTCATAAGATTTTTCCCATTTGCTTCCTTCAAACCACCCCAAATAATGAAAATTAAAGAACAGTTGATGACAATTTCCATACATAAGGAACCTCTATTTTTCATTTTATTTTGCTTGTAACTATTTTTATCTATTTATTTGTTTAAGGGCTACCTTGGAACTGTAAACCAAGCAAATATTTATGCTTTGATAATTTAACTTGTCCTAATGCATACAGGATATAGCATGTCATAAGAGGTTCTTTTAACCAATGGGGCAGTAACCAGCTGGCCAAAATACTTTTGGTCATAACAAGGCCAGTTTATCCTTATATCATTTACCTGAATTTCTCTCTATCATGGTATAAAATGCTCAGCTGCTTGCTTCTGCAATCTTTAGAGCCAACCTCTGTTATTAGAAGTAAATTTGTGAAGAAATCTGTATGCACTGCTGATCACCATGTGTTATAGAAACATCTGATCACACATGTTTATGATTCAGTAACTATTTCTCCAAATGCCTTTGCTGTAGTGCATACACACTTATGTAATTATTGCTATCATATTGTTTTTCTAGCTTCTCTATTCCTTATCACTATGATAATTTCTATCTTATGAGTTAGATACTTCATATGTTGTGATATTTTTGTTTCCTTTAGAAAAATATTATTTTAGCATTTTTTTCATAGTTAACAAAAATAAAAATTAAATAAACATTTAGGTTTGTATCATAAGCCCTGGTACTGCTGAGAGCAATTCTGCTGGCAGTGTGATTCAGGCCTCATGAGAGAACCCTCCCCTTCAGACATCCTCCTACCTTTAGTGAGCCACCTTTAAGAAAGCCAGTTAAATTGGCTCCAACGCAAATGACCTTCCCGGGATTCTACTGATAGTGTCACTGTTCAGTATATATCCCAAACCTTTAAGAAAATAAAAAATATCATTAGTGTGCTGTTTCTGTTGTGAACTAGGAATGCCACTGTTCACAAGGTATGAATCATTTAACGCAGAATTTTCTCAAGACACTTGTCTGCTCTTTTTTTGTGCTTGTGTGGTAAAGTCCTCATGTTCCCCTGGCTACCAGTAACCTCAGGGAGCAGAAAGAGGACGATTATCTGTATTCATGCAGTTTACATTGTGCTCTGACAACACGGAAGGAGAAAAGTAATGAGGAGGAAGCTGTCATAAGCTCATTTGCTTAAGCTGTTATGTTCCTTAGTGCTTAGCCACCTCTCATGATAGTCCTAACCACCTAAATACTAAAACGGAGGTAATTTTCTAGAAAGACTAGTGCCTAAAGCTCAGAAACTATGTTGGTGCCTCCATGAGAAACTAGTCCAGAGCACTGTAATCATTGATTTGTTTCTCCTTCAAAGACTAATGTTAGATGTGTAAGCACATGTCCTTAAGGGAAAATGCCTTTTTCCAAATCCTAAAGGTTTCCCTTAAGTACTGTCAGTTTTGCCATCTCTATTATTGTAGTATGTTCTTATGCAAAAGGAATCTTTAAAGTGCTCAGGCACTAGTTCATTCAGTACTTTAAAGAAAACCATCTGTTTCCTCTACTGTATTTCAATACCAAAAACATTAAGTTGGCCTTGAAGTTGCTGTGTCTGGTCTAGATGATTGGCCAAGCTGAACTCCAAATTATGGTAGCTGCTACTGGTTACAACTACAAAGTACAGAGAAAATTGCATAAGTACCATGTGGTCATCTGTTCACTATCATTTGTACTGCTTCTGATCTCTTCATGTTTTACTTCCAGACTTTATGCTACTATTTTGGGGGCAGAGGTAGATGTCACTAAAAAAGCAATGATGCCACCTCTTTCCGTCCTTGGGTATGGCAGAGGATAGGGCTGTGCACTTGAAAGCTGATTTTACTTTCTCCTTTTTACTTTGGGCATCCCTGTATCAGCAGTCTTGCAGAAGACTTTGTATTTGAGGTGCTAGTGATCTTGGGCAAGCCATGTCTGCTCTGTTGGATCTTGTACTTAGAGCTTGAAAAGCCCTTACATTGGAAGTATTGCCATGCTAGCGATCTGTACGTAAATCCCTCTGGTCCAACTACTGTTATAGGTAGAAATGGACTTTCAAATAAGAATGCAGTGCTTTGATAACTCAAAGTGCCCATAGATGGACACCAGCACTACTTTCCTCCAGATGCTTTTGAAGACATATAAGCTCTCTGTCCTCCCTGGTCAATAATGCTAGAAGATAGACATAAATAAGAGCTTTGTTGTTCAGCAACACATAGCTGACATACTTGTGAGCAGTGCTGGATAAAATTGTCTTGAAAATTCAACACAATACTAGACATATGCATTGTTCATTCCAAATACCATCCTTGTTTCTACAGTAGCCTGACACACATATAAAAATACTTGGACCCAATTATGCAAGTGTCGTGAGGATAATGATATATGAGCAATAGAATTTCATTTTTAAAGAATCAATTAATCAGCTATAACAAAATGAAGACTTGCAATAACACAATAACTATAATAAGCACTAGAGTTGGATCAAAATTTCATGTGAAATTTTTATCAAGTTCATATATAATATAAATTCAGGTTTTTTATCAAATTAGCTTCACCAGAAAATAAAGCTGTTTTTCAACTTCAGTTTTTTAAATTAAACAGTATTTTATTTAGAAATTTACATTTTTAAATTATGACCACACCCTCTAAGGTAGGCATTTAAAGTGGTATTAATTGCATTTAACTTTGGCCAAATAAATAATATGGTTTAGATAAACAGTATCTGGTCTATTTACATCTCTAGAACACTTATTTTTAACACTAGCCCTGAAGCTACTGAATAAGAAGCAAGAGTGAGAGACTTATCTCTAAATATTTTTCATCTTTATATAGGTCTTCATAAAAGCTGGATGAATCATCTTCTTAATAAACCTGTTTACACTGATTATAGATGGAGCAAATGTTGCTTAGTCTAAGAATTTCACTTTTTAGAAGGTTAAAGTTAAACAAGAAGCATTCAGTCTCAGGTTGCATTGTTTGACCTGAAACCTCTCCCCCCCTTTTTTGTTTTGTTTGTTTGGCTTGTTCAGCCAGCAAGCCAGAAAAAAAAATCAGCTTTTTCTACAGCTCTACGAATGTTAAATATACTAATATTCCTATCACAGTAATACTAAGGGTCACAATCAATTCTAGGCCTGTTGTATAAGGCTATGTACAAATTGGTTGAGAACAATAGTCCATTCCCCAAACTGGGACATAAGTCATGGATAAAATAAAACTAGGAATAGGAAGGAGTCGACTTCAGTAATAACAACTGAGTCTTTTAGTATCAGCTGTAACAATAATCACAAAATAAATAAAAGCAAGTTGACTGATCAGATCTTTGTTCAACAGAATGCAGGGGGAAAAGAGAGGAAAAAAAGCAAAGCAAATAACATAATAGCAATGTAAGATGAATGATGGCACTATTTATAATTAAAAAATATGAGATCCTTATACTACAGACATGTAAAATTTTTACAACATAAACCTAATCTGAATTCAGTGAATCTATTATTCCACCTAGCCTAATCTAATCTCATCTCTCACCAACACTCATGATTGTAGTAGGCTAGCAATCCTGAAATCCAGAGCTTTGACTTCAAAAATTGCCAGATTTCTTAGCTCCAGAGTATTAGAGCATTAAAGGTATATTTCCAATGAATCTGAAACTGAACTTTCAATAACATGAAGACTGAGAAACTGGAATAAAATGTCCTGTAAAAAGCCCTGTAAATCAAAACTCCTTAATTGGACACAGCTTTAGGCACAGGAGGACAATGCAAATAATGCCATGAGTTAATCCCACTGATGGCTATATGTATTTTATCAAATAAACCAAATGTCGACAGCAAAACACACAAGAAAGTTCTCATCCACTTATCATAAATGTGTTGAATTTTCTCCTTCTGACAGTTTGAATGTATGATTGTGTCATCCAATTTCATCTCAGGGAATTATTAAAAACACCACAGCAGCAGATGCCATCTGCAGGAAAAACATGAATGATACCATGTGAGATTGCCTTGGGATATTAAGGATATACTAGAATCCTCTGGTGGTACATTTTTCCCTAGCAACCTTGAAACAGTGCAACATGTAATGAATGAAGCAGTCAAAATATGATTTCAACACAAAAGTTTGTGTGGAAAGAGGATTTTTTTTCCACCCCACAGTGCTTTTCTATGCAGAGGCTATTTCATTGCGGTCATTCCTCTTTCTTTGTATTCCATACCCAAGGGAGTGTTATGTACAACCACAAAAAGACCCTAATATCCTTGCAGAAAAGATCTTAATCCTTACTGAAGGAGGCTTCTGTATCAGCTGTGTTTGTATGATCACACAATTGACATAGTTTCTTCAGGCGATTTCTCTCTTTTTTCCTCAAAGTCAATAAAACTCTGAGAACAATTCTATATGAACACAAACCTTGCCTCTTGCAACCGTGTGCACAGCTAAGTACAGCCACAAAGTTTGGGCTTCCCTTTCTTTGTTGGTTCCCAGGACTGTGCGAAGACTGTGAGAGGTGAGATGTACTGAAAATGGTCTCCTCATGAAACAGATAGCTAAACTGGTTCATAAAAGAGCAGTAGAGAAGACATTAATTCTTTCCAATGTCTTTTTGCAGGGAGTAACTCCAGAGAGTTACCAGAGAGGACGGTATGTATAAGAAACTATAAGTTTTACATAGGGTTTGTACCTAGCAGTCCAGAAGTTTTCACCAGAAACAGATCCTATCATCATGCAGTGTGGTGGTGCGTTCCCCCCCCCCCCCCCCGCCTTTTCTCTTGTGCACCTGGCAGAACACAGGAAGCAAAGCTGCTTTACAATCTCAGTAACTCCCATCAAAACTTGGCCTTTGTGTAACCAGATAGGCAGTTAAGCATCCCTTGACCGTATCAGAAACTCTTACATGGCTAAGGTGGGAGCAGCACTGTCTGAACCAGGGACGCACCCCTGACAACCTTGGAACATATGTTTCGTCTATATCAATCACCTCCTGATAGCCTTGGGGCCTATCTTATCTGGGCTGTAACTTGGGAGGACCTGTACCAGCATCACTGATATTTTTGAGAACTTCAGTAATTTCCAACATGGGCTGTGAAAATAGAACAGAAATTTACTGATGCCTAAAGTCAGTCACCTCACAACCCTATAAACAGTCGTATCAAGTGAGACCCTTTGAGCTTTCCTGGACTGCAGCGGGCTGCACGAGAATTTCCCTCTGAGCAGGATGCCTCTCAGAGCTGCAAACTCTTAAGTTTACATACAGAGGCCTGACAACAGGACCTGAGCTGATCTCCGGCATGTTTCACCCCTCAAGACTCAACCTTCGCCCACTGAGTTAATCACCTGATGTGAGTATTTCACTGAACTCAAGGGGAATTTTAACTAGGTACCTTTATATATGTATATTGTGAGTATTTCACTAAAGTCGCGACAAATGACTAGGCTTTGTGTGTGTGTGTATATCGATACAAATATTGTAGTAAACCCTATTTAATCACCTTGTAGATGATAAATTAACCAATGATTAGTTATTGCTAAATTCCTGTGATTCCCTCTTAACTGTGAACAAACCTTAAACTGCTGCTAGACATATATAATCGTTAGACATAAACCGCTGACCAAGTCTGAGACTAGGATTGGATCCAGCCACACCCAGGCTCCTCTCTGAGAAGGAGTTTAGAAAGCAAGGGAGTCCATTCTGAATCTCATGACTCAACAGGAAGGCTCCCCTTTTCTTCCTTGTATTTTCTTCTAATTCAATTTCCTCTTTCTTTCTCTTTATATTCCATTCATTTAATAAGTAATAGAGTGAACCTTGCCATCGAACTCTCTTGAATCACACTTTTATTTGCACTATTTGCACATTATTGCACACTATTTGCAAATATCTTTGACAGTGATTCTTTAAGCGACCCAACCACTCATCCATGACATGCAGACATCATCCTCATAACTTCCTCCTGTGCCTGTGCCCTCCACTTTCTACTGGACTTAGAGAAGCAGGAACCAGCAGGATGCAGCACTGCCCTTCTTTTACTTCTGAGTCTGATCTGATAGTCTAATGCTCTCTAGTATGATGCTAACTTGGTCAGGTATAAACTGGAGTCTAATACACCAATGACTTGTCAAAGTAGGTAAACTTCCACAAGCTTTCCAAAGTATATAAACTTCCACAGGGTCAGTTTAAATTACTTGTAATTACTAAAATCAACCAACCTACTATATTATAAAGCACTGGGTGCAGAATATATACAAAACTTGAGTTTAGTCTTGATTTCATTGTTACTAATGAGGTAATTTGTATTTGCAGATGAGTAGTATAAGTACTGCTACAGATCACTGAGCCCATTTCATGTTATTGAATTAGTGTTACAAAGCAAAAAGCCACCTGGTGATTCAGATGATGGATTGGTGCTTGAGATCTGCTGGAAAGGATGAGGAATAAGGAAGTAAAGTGACTTAGCAATTGTTTTATTATTTATTGGCATTTTGTATTGTGATGCATATTATCAAACATCAGTTATGGGGAAGTAGCGGTTATTATCTCTGCGAATGAGGAGAAGGACAGTTCTTACTTGTGGCCAGCTAAACAGCACACAACTCAAATAAACTGGTCAACTTTATTCAGCTTACAAATAGAAACTGTTGGCAAATATAATTGATACCTCCTGTTGAGTCTTAACCCAATTTAATCCCAACTGTTCCACTCCCCTATAATCCTGAAACATTCATGAGGGACAGTTGTACCAATTTTATACAAGCTACTGCTCACAGTCTAGAGCTACCAATGTAAAGTCTTTCTGACACACAGTGATCAGACTGAATGTCCTTATATTCAATGGGATCTGGCTCTAAGGAAATATGAAAATAAATTAGCTATAAACTTTATTAATTAAAAGTCGCTCTGATGTAAAATAGGAGGCTCTAATTTTAAGCTCTTAATTTAGTGAACCTATATTAGCCTGTTAAGCTGGGTAGGTTCCCTCTGCAGCCAAGAGAGTCAGTTCCTGCCAGAAACTGATTTGATTACTCTGAATTTTAGTTCAGAAGAGTTTCTCCCTTTTACTCACTACAAAGATTACCTATGCAGATTAATCTCCTAATTTAGGTACCTAAATGATATGTTTAACATAAGAATACTCCACAGCATGTGATTTGTACCTGTAACCACACTACAAAACCAAGATCAGTTATGCAATCAGGACCAACCTATAGATCCGGAGACAAAAATAATATGTGTCTGCATCAAATATGTGTGTAAGGGGCACTGGAGTCCTAAACTGTATTTCAGTCCTGACTGAAGCACTGCATTGCTGATGAGAAAATTGTGATGCTTTCTGGGCTTTTCTTTTCAGCCTTGGTCTCTCTTCTGAGACTACAAATTGCAAGCTGTTGGCAAACTCAGAGGCAGGTTTTTTTGTGAAGCAGACGCCTGTCAGTTAACATCTAGGTTGAAATGCAAATAGTTTTATACAGTCCATCAGGTGGTCATTTGGTAACACCTATGCTTAGTTACCAGTAGCTGTCTTACATTAGAACTGATGACCTAAGTGTGACCATTCTACACTTCGTTAGCCATCCAGTCTGACATGGTCATATTTTCCCACATTAAAATGCAATGTAAAGCTCTCTGCTTTTAAAACTATATTTCACAGTTGGTCACCTCAGAGAATGAGTCATTGATGTGTAATAACTGTTCTCCCTGGGGTGAAAACCCAAGCACACCAGATGCTGTATTAATAAAACACAGAAAATTATTGGCTTTCACGTTTTGCTGAAAACACCTTATTTTTCACCTGTGGAAATTTGACTTCTTATGGGCACATATGTGCTCTAAAGTATGTATTACTAGGCTTTGCCAAGAAAATTTTCAGCCTAAAAGACAAAAATAAAAAAAATGTGAACATCCTGAGACATTTGTCAACTTGGAGTTGAAAATTAAGAATACTCTTTCTTATTTCTCTTATAATATTTCCATATGTAGAAAACTTCTGTTTGACATAGAGTTCTTCTCTGTGGGAAGACTGAATTTTATGAATTGTTTTCTATACATGGGACTGCATGGCAGAATTCCTGAAAATGAGAATAAGAGAATAAAATTAAGAAGTAGTTACACCAGTAACTACAGCAGCACAAACAAATGAGGAGGGATGTAGTGAGGCCTGAGATATAAGGCCACATAATGTTCTGCAGAGCTTTGGAGGTGAGAATGAGAACTTTAATATGATGGCAAAGAAGGAAATGAAGAAAGGAATTACAAGACTGAATTTATAGATTATGACTGATAGGTGAAGAACATTATTACAAATGCCAAGAACAGAAGATTTATTTTCAAGTATTTGCCTCCTATTTTGAGCATACAGTTTTGTATTTCAAATGTGTGTACTTTCTTTTCAGTATTTTTCACATGCAAGTTGTTAGAATGATGCCCAATATGGAAAAAGGTCATATGAAAAGTGATCAGATTTGTGTAGTCAATGTTACTTAAATTGCATGCAGATGTCACGGAAAACAATAGATTTTAAACACTTGTGAAGGGAGAGGTTTGAAGTAAAAAAAAAATACAAAGAACTACACTCTTTGTGAATGAAAGACTGTCTGATTTGTACTGTAGTAGTTTGTTTTGAGCCTCTTTAATGATGTGTAGCTTGATTAGCACAAATCACCTGTCATGTATGTGGTCTGGAATTGTGAACAGTCTTGTAGATGGTCTGACATGGTGTTTCTGCTCTTGTCCTGTTTTACCCCAGTAAAGTTAAGCTCCAAGACAAGAACAGTTCTAAGTTCCGGACTATGGGTTCTGGTTTGAATCAAGTTAATTTCTGTCATGGGTGTCCTGCATGATTTTTAGTCATAAAAAAACCCCACCACATTTCTTGAATTGCACCAGATCTCTCTTAGTGTACCTGGGCAAGGCAAAACAGTCACAGTGTGTAAGTGAGTCTAATTTCTGTGATTTTGAAAAACTGCAGTTTTACTTCAGTTATATCTTTTAATATTTTGTCTATGCAATAGAACATAAGCAGCTAAAGTTCACTGAAAGGCTTAGTCATATTGTTGTGATTTCCATATGCACACACACACATGGTCCTTAAAGTAGCAGTAGCATCTTTCTGTGTATTAGCACATTATTTGCAACAGTGAATTCTCCAGATACCATTATTTAATGAAATGACTGTCATTTTTATCCCGCCCAAGCCTACGTGATCATTCTGACTCAAACACCTACATCTATTGTAATGGATATGGTTTAAAAATGAGGACAATACAAAATACTGGTGTGAAAGGATCAGCATGAAAACTTCATCAGCACCAGGGCTCAGTGGCTGAGAACTGCTGGTGACCTGATTCCAGTTAGAGGTTAGCAAAAATATTCTGCTTTGAAACAGAGAAAAAATCCAGTTTGAAAACTTTGATGAAGCTGTCAGGCTCTGAAAGACAGAGACTACCCTGGGGACAAGATAATATTACTGAGTAGAACAAGCACTCTTTGGTAAAGAAAGATTAATTCTCTTAGAGGTGTAGGCGGAGGATAAAAAGTCTTTTAAGTGATTTTCTGATGGAATTATGTTGGCAGAGGTTTTGTCTTTCTGGCTTTTAAAATACACATGGAACAAGGACATCATCAATACAACAAATTCATAATGAACTTTTGAACTGTGTCTTGTTCTCAGCTGAAGAAGGGCAAAATCCTGTTGCTTAGCTTAAGTTCAAATCCACTCTAACTTGAATGGATGGTAATTTTACTTGCTATTTGAATAGACTAATTTTTCTTCTTTAGAGTGTCTGAGGGAATAAAAAAGAAGATATGTAGAACAGTTACAGAGAAGTATTATATAAACAGATCAGAAAGAAAATTTTAAAGTAGATCAGTCATCAAAAATGAGTTTGCAAGAAACTTTAGTAGATCGTCTAGTTTGGTTCATATTTCTACCTCTTGACAGATAGGCAGTGTAACATATGAACGACAACATTACCTATGCTTTGATGGTGGAAGGCAGTATTTCCTTTCTTCCTTTCCCTTTTCCTCAAATGCATGATCTGTCATGTAACCAAATCTTCATCTGTGATACCTGTCATTTCATGAATATTTCTAATCTTGGCACTTAGCATACATATCTGAAATTTATCTGTATTGTAACTGTTCATTGCAAGAAATAAACCAAATCATAATCTTCTCAGTTTCCAAAACTGCAGTGGCTTAGATAAACTGAGGCAACATATCAAATTTTCCTAGACTGAATATAATTGTGTGATATTTCAGTTGCTCAGCCTGATAGGACAGATATTTGTTACTATAGAAATACTGAAGGACAGGATTTGTCAGATTTCTTGTCAAAAGTTCTGGTAAAAACAAATGAAGTTTCAGATTTACTAAAATATACTTTTTGATGGACTGACTACATTTTTTTCTTAAAAAAATGAAAGGGAAAAAACAAAACACCTATTCTTGTGATTAATACATGGTTAACACTGATTTTTTCATTACTTGATATCCCCTTTGTATGCCAGAAGAGATCTGATACTATGAAAACCAAATAGTTATTAAATATATTTGTCAATTATATTAAAAATTACTAACAGGATTATACCTAGTATCAAGATTTACAGATGAAAACTGAAAAAGAGTATCACAAACAAAACCACAGCACTTTCAAATTACAGTAACAGTTTTCTTGAAATAAGCTTCAAAAGATGGTATCTCAAGATGATATCTCAGCCTGTTTAAGGCAGGAACCTGGATTGGAATCAGCAGGTTCTACAACAGAGAAAGAAAAGAGAAACTGTTTAAATAACTAAAGTTTTACCATCGCCCCAGGAGAGCAAAATTAGAAGATACTCGCTTTTCTTTCTGATAAAATATGCTGATAGCTGAATGCAATATGAAATGTGCTATAATCTAGAATTCTTCAGGTTTCATAATGCAGTAGCTAAACTACAGAACTGCATTATAGGATAATAGAACCTACAGGTTTTTCTTATTCAAGTTTTAAAAGACAGTAATAGCATAAATACTTTCACCCTGATACATCCTGAATCATCTGTCCTAGGCTACATTGGATATTAATTAACATATTCTTTTTCTGTCACCCACTATGCAAAGTTAGTGACATTTCATGATACTCATTTAGTGAGAACCTTTTATAAATGTTTTGGTTTATCAAAGATACCAGTAACAGTAGTAACAGTGGTACTGGCAAGACAACAAATGAATGAAATTTTTTCAGTCTCTGCCTTAGTGTAAAATTCAAATCAGTTCAATAGTAATTCCCTTTTTACCAAACTAGTTGTCTGTACCTTCCATAAGGGTTAATTATGGATCCATTTTATAGGTCCTAAAAAAGCAGTATGATTCATCTTCTTCTTGCAATAGTATAGCACGTGATTTATTCAGTGCAAAAATGAAAATCAAGCATTAACACACGTCAAATGATAGAGGATGATATAACACATAGTCTAATTTTATATATACTTTGGTTTTCTCTGGAAAGGGTAGAAAACCTTATAAATTCCCTTTTATGGATGGTTCTGTCCTTTTTTATCAAATTTAGACTTTTTTTTTCAGTTGAAGTGGTGTGATGAAGCCCACCTACTTGAGACATCTATTTTAGAAAGAGATGAATCACTTCTTGTTGTGCCTCTCTTTCTGTTGACTATGGATGAAGCATAAGGGAGTAGTCATCTGAAAATAAGACATCTAATCTAAGCTAAAGTTAGGTCAGAGGAATCCTAGGATAGCTAGCTAAATATGTAGCATCATTTAGTGCTTAAAAAAATAAATCATATTGGAAAATCTGAACACAAGAGACATGTTTTTAAAATAGATATGTCAGCAGATATTAGACATCTAAATACCTTTTGAAATGAAAAGGCATCAGGAATGCATCCAAAGCTGAGATTTGTGACACCTATAACATTTAAGTGCATTACATAAGATGCAATTGGTATTAGTAAGCCTTGAACCCAAATATAAGTGTATGTTGTTAATAACCCTATATAGGTATTTTACAACACTGTGATGGCACAGCCAGCTGCAATCTATAAGCATTTTACGTAACTGTGAGCAATGTGACCACCAAAAAGGCAAAGACAGACAGGTGTATTTGCACACAGAAGGCATACAAGTGACAAAAGCTGCCAGACAAAGGAAAAGATAATGACAATGGACTGCAAGTTGGTGGGACATCGACCTGAAGAAACAAGAAGGATAATAAGCAGTATGGGGAGAAGAGGAGACCCTGTGTTTTGGGAGCAGAGAGCCCATAGCATTAAAAAGTCAGACATAAGTAAGGAACATCAAAGGAGAAAGAATAAATTGCCTGCCACTATTCTAATTAGGTGGTTGGTTTGGGATTTTTTTTTGTTTGGTTGTTTTTTTTAACATTGGGAACTTGGAAAGCAACATTTCCAAAACATAGATTACTGCATGTTGCATAACAAACTTACTTAGCAGAGTCTAAGTTTAAAGTGTCAATAAACTGTAGTCATAAGGAAGCATATGGTAAATATGTTTGACAGGACGGTCATTCTGTTCAGTAGCAGGTAATGAGATACACAAAGGCATATATATATTGTATATGAAGACAAAGAGGCACAAAACATAGTGTGTTCTAGTTTTATACAGCCTTCCAACAACTCTTCTAAAGCGATTGATGACTTAGTTAAGAAGCTGAACACACAACCTCCCACTATGCTCAGTAATTTGGACCTTTGCTGTTGAGTTGTGCCTTAAAATACTAAACAGTTTAAAAATGTGTGAGGCTTTATTAAACACATTTTTCAAACAGTTGCAGCTGTAGAGGGAGAGCATTCCACATCCCTAGTGTTTACAAAATAGCCACTTTCCTATTTATTGGCCTTCATGCTTTGTCATCATTCATGGCTGCTAACAAAAACAGGCAAGAAACAGTAATCTTCCTTACCATGTTCAGTTGTCACTAGCAGGAATAAAAGCTCTTCATTTCCTCAAAGGTAGCCTTTCTTAAAGAAATCTGGCAGCAATACTATCCTGACCTAGACAATCTGTGACTGAAGAGTTACTAGTTAACAATTTTTTCTCTCTTTCCTATTATCATCATCACACTGCAGGATAGAAAAGAGACTACAATTTTTGTTGCACTTTTCTGCCTGTGGTAGAACCTATTATTTTAGTTAACTGTGTTACTGCAAGGGAAGGAAATATTCATTTGCCATTCCTGAAGATGAATGCCACTAATAATGAAATGGGAAGGCCAGTCCAAAAAGCACAACTCTAGGTTATGTTCACATTGATGGCCCAGTGTGAAAATACGGATAACTGATTAATGTAGTTAAGTGGCTCAAACAGGAAGCAGAGAACAAAATGCCTCTTGACATTTTTGTTGCAAGCAAATATAAGTTAGGTAATGTATGTATCAGGGAATTAGATAACACTGTGATGGAAGTGTAGAGGACTGATACATCACATGAGTATTATATTTTAAAACAAAATTTACTAAATTAATTCATTACAAAACAGTTATATGCTAAATTAATTTGGAGTATAGAATACTATATGACCTGATATGTGGTCCTTGATGATTCACACTTGACGGTGGTCACGTTGTTCATATGCTTACTGAAAACATTTATCCATTGTGTCTGGCTATGTCATGACAGTCTTATGAAGTACTTATATACCGTTGTTAGTAACACTACTTTAGTATGCTTATATTTAGGTTTAAGGCACATGAATATTAATTATACCCTGCTTAGTGAACTTATAATTGATAGATGTCACAGGCCTCTGCTTTGGCTACACTGCAATTTAAACAGTGCAAATAAAACCCCCAAATTTTTGAGGTACAACAGCAGTTCAGTTGACTCCTCAAAACTGTATTTTCTGGTAGCAGCAAGGACTTGGTTTACCAGTCACTACGATAAATTCTGAAGATTTAATGCTGATGATATTTTTGCCCTGTAGCTTAGCTGCCACCTGGATGTGGTAAATGTAAAAATGCAGTTTCATTGCCTTACACTAGCAGTCCTACATTCTTGATCAGTGCTATAATCACAAAAAAAATACAATGGTAGCAATTTCAGTCATACATCACGAGAATCAATCTTCTGTTATTTTTTTATTCCAATAAGTATGTAGGAATTATGGTCTGCATGGCAAGCAAGGTTGCACTGTAATTGATTTTTTGTACAGATACTGCTTCACTGTTCTGAGCTCAGCTCACTAAATCCTACAGAAAAGCAGTTTCCTGAACCACAGGTTGGAGACTGCTGCAAATTCTCAGGTTATTGGCTCCTTTCTAGCAAATGGTACTGACAGAAATTTGGTCATGTGTTAAATCTTTCTATTTGGTATCACAACTCAGTCATTCCTCTTAGGGTTGTCCTTAGGATCTATGTAGGAATGGAGCAGATGATTGGCTGCAGGATACTGCTTAGAAATGTATGTCTGTAGGCCTGGGATAAACATCTTGTTTCATATCTGACAGCCTGTTTGTTAGAGAACACGTCTAGATCTGACTAAAGGATAGTTCTTCAGCCTTTCTAAAAATCAACTGCCCACATGCAAGAAGCCAAGTAAGTCCTGAGTCAATAAACCAATAAACTTGCCTAAGAAAGTGGCCCATCCTATCACATATAGACTCCCATCATTGACTATGTCTGAGTATTACAGTTTTTCATTAGACATATACCAGTAAGCATTCAGAAGAAAAAGAGAAAATTGAGGAAGAGCAGTAAAACAATTCTATTCTGAGCTCTACAGGTCCATTACTGTTGATTTTGATCTTCCAATTCTAGAGCTGTCTTTCCATTTTTATTTTATTGTCAAGCTTTGTTGCCCTCAGGGTTCTCCTATAGGACTAGCATTTTGTGACATTATAATGTATAAAGGTATCTACATGCCTTGACAAGGTATTTGTAGCTGTAAGCTTGGGAAGCTAATGTGCCTGGAGCAATTCTACAGCTAAATAAGAGACACATATGGGGTGTTCCAGACTAGGAGTTTTAAGAACTTGCTAAGTGCCTCCACTCTGCAGGACGTATACTCTGTACTGATTCATGAGAGACTCGGCACCTAGACTACCTTCCCCTCTTTCTTATCACCACTCACTTTATGTCAAACACATACACTCCTCTACCCACTTTTCAAGACACTGGTATGGCTATGGATTGCAGTAAAAGCCAACTGTGCTTCTGAAAACTTACATTAATATTTTAATAAACAGTAATCATAAAATCAATCCAACAGCAGAAATAGGTCATGCCTCAGTCAGAATTTGCTCAAGCTCAGTTTGGCTCTGCCAGGGTCTAAAAAATACACTGATCCAGCAGCAGAACTGACATCAAAGTTTTTCCACAGCATTCAGTAGTAATGCTTACAGGACTCAATGTTTGAAGTATAAATTTGTTGGGGAACACATCTCTGCCATAGTACAGAAAAACAACTCCTCCAGCCCAAAATTTCATTCGAAACACATCTAAAATTAAAGTGATTTACATTCAAAGTACTGGAAAATATTATATTTTTCTTCCTATAATCAATAATTCTGCTTGTCCCAATAAATCGAACTGACTTGGAATGGGACACTTGATTACCCCAGTACAACATGACAACTCTAACGAATGGGTGTGCCAAACAATTATTTATTTTTTTTGTGCAGTCCAGATAGGAAACATCTCTTCATCAAAGAAAAGAGAATGCCAAAGGCTCATAAGGTCAGTGCCTTTATTTTAAAAAAAAAAGAAAAGAAAAGAAAAAATACATTCTCTTGTATATAAAGCTTGCTAGTTTGGCAGTGGTACAACATATGCTCTTATGATACAGAGAGGAAATCTGCTTGTTTGTCTCAGTGTTTATATTTATATAGTCACTGCTCAGCCCTAAAGCTGTTCTTTAGATCTCCAGCTAAAATAAATGTCACACACTGCTGAATTATTATAAAAATAATTCTGTTTATTTACAAATATGACAACAAGATGGTAACTTACTGAGATTCTCCAAAGGATTTTCAGTCTTCACAGAGATGCATTCCAGCCAGCATATTTCCACTCTCCCTGAATATCATATTCTAAATTCAGCTATGAACCACTCACCAATAGATGTGTTGAGTCTCAATAGTTAAGTACTTGATGGATATAAAGGACATTACCAAATATTGGGAAAAGACTCTTTATGAAAGATAAAATTGCTCTCCCCCTTTTCACTTTTCATGACTGTATTTGGCAGCAACTTTTATCCCGTCTTCCAGAGTGTAGTGGGATTTAAACAGGATGAGGAAATGAGAAAAAAAAATTGAGAATGAGATTTAAAATTAAGTAGTATATGTTAATAATGTAATATGATGACAGTGAAATGCAGGATAGTTTTGCCTTATGGCAGTATTTTTGTTATGCAGGATATATTTTTTACACATGTAACAAAGAGGATCCCTCTCCCAACACACACACACACACACACACACACACAAACATATTCCTTTTCAAAATCCACAAAACCAGCAAAATGTTTTTCAGCTCTACTATCAATACACAAATAAATACAAAAGCATTCTGTTCTGTTGAAAACAAATCTATCTATTCTGTATTTCTCATGGCAATTTTTTCTTAATGATGTTAATTACCGAAAAGAGATCATGAGATTGGAAAAAAATTCTGAGTAGATTATTGATTACCTAAACATTTTGGAATATTCAGTATGGCTTTGACTACAGATGACCTGTTCTGAAATAATTTCAGCCAGTGAAATAATTTCATAAAATATTTCCTCATGGTAAACCCAACCAATACATGGATAAAGCCAGACTAAATCATTTTAACATACCAGCCATTATTGATAAATCTCTTCTGCAGTACTTGGAATATAATATATGTATTCATAAACAGGCAAAGTAAGGGGCTGAGAGAGTAAAGTAAGTGGAAAAGAAGGGGGGGAACATACTTCTGACAGCTTTCTTTCCTGTTTTTTGTAGCCAGAAAATACAGCTTTTGTAAATTATCAACACATGAACTTTGTCTGAAAAATATATGAACTGTTATTAAGTGTGAGGCTAATTAAATCTAAATAAAGGAGATATAGTAATAAATCTATGTACATAATCTCTATGTTGAGTAAAAGCATATCTACAAAAGCTTTGTCCAGTGTCAGTCTCTCTCTATATATATATTCGAATTCTTCAAAAGGCAGAACTTATCAAGGGATTAGAAAATCTATTCAGTATGAAAGCTCTTCAGGAGTTCAAAACATTTGGCCTTGAAGAAAGTATGGGTAGCTGATTATGGAGTATATGTATTCAAGAAGAGACACAAAATGCATTTAAGTTTTCTTTTCCTTTACAGCAAGATGGCAAAAGGCATAAGGTATGTTCTTAAACTTATAATGAAGGCAGTTCAGTGGATATCAAGGAGGGCCTTTTCCTCCAAAAATGATATGAGCGTGCAGAAGTCACAGAGGAACAGTGACTACATTGCATTGGGTATTCTTATTTAGAACAAGTAACCAGGATCAATTTAAAAAGGTGAGGAATGCATATGTAACATCAGCCACACACTGAGCTCTTTATAGTATTATGACTAAGGACTTTATATCACAGTGCCCAATAATATTAGTAAATCTGTTTGATGAAAAGTAGAGATTTTTATCTTATGTCAAAGGATTTTAGTAGAATGGATAATAGTTTCTCTTCTCCTTTTTTCTTTAATGAACTCATCATCATGATACCTGATAGCTATGTTAAAAAACACAGAAGCCAGAAATGACAAAAATCCTTAAGTCAGATGAGTATCCCTTCAGTTTCTGCCTCCAGCACTGGTTGATGGCTTGAAGATTGCAGGGAACAAGAATGTAGGAGATAGATTGATTAAGATTTGCTACTTTTAATTAATGATATTAGCCTATCTTTTAGTCTACTGAGGGGAAACTTAAGCAGACAGACCAGAGTCACGTGTAAGAGAGGAGAAAGGTGCGGGATCACTGCCAGCAGGAGAGGAGGGATGGAGAACATCCATCTCTGTCTCCAGTCCCCTGAGAAGAAGCCAGCCATAGAGCATGGCCCCACTTCTGGGGCAGCATTATAGAGCAGGGATATGACCAAACAGGAGACACAAGGCCAGGGATAAGCCTAGCAGTTTAGGTATTGGCACCCAATAGCTGTAGAAGTTTTGGTAACTTCTGCAGATAGAATTTTTGTATTCTGTTTTCCAGGCTTAGTGGATTGCTACAGATCTCAACTGTGTAAATTAACAAGCAGCTCTTTTCTCTTCATAATGCAACTGTTCCAATGCAAGTGTGGAATTGTTGAGACAGTGTGTTAATCTTCTAAGCATTGAAACACAATACAAGAAATAATTCCCTGTAGAATTCAGACAAGTATTGATGAATTTCTGTGAGATCTAGTTAGGAATAAACTAAAGAATAATGCTAGTTACTAAACTGAACTCTGGGCTCGAGGAGGCAAGGAAAGAGATACCATACGTATTTTTTAATTAGATTCCATATTATCAAATATTTAAACAGTCCAAAAACACAATTACACTTCAGTCTGACTAAACAAACTAAAAGCTTCTTTCTAGGCAGGCAGAATTTTCTCTTTTAAGAGGAATTCAACACCCTAATTGAATATTTTTGGCCTCATTTAGCTTAACATTTTAACTGTCTTGCCAAGGAGCTTTGAGTGCTTTCTCCAGACTATAGTCTTCTAGTAAATTTATGTCTGAACTGTATGATGACCACTGATACTTGGTACTCCATTAAAAATGAAAGAAGACAATGTGTCATAAATATACTTTTCTCTCCAGAAAGGGAAACCTGAAGGTGGTAGTAACTCAGAGTTGCTCTTTCTCCATATAAAAAGACTATAGTTTTCCATAGCTTGGCAAATAATAACATCTAAAATAAAATACTTAATATATGAGAAAGTACAGTGCATTTAATTTGCTTCAACATTTTTCATTTTTCAGAGAATGACTGAACAATTTAATTCTTTGTGTGGTATAGGTTCTTGTGTGGAGAAAGGAGAAAGAAATAAGCCTTTTAACTATACTAGAGTACAGAAAGTCCACATACACTTTAAAATCAAGAAGACAATATTTCATGAATGCCAGAGGTACCACTGGAAAGCAGATGCTCTGGGATCTGCCCACACATCAGCAAAAACATCAGGCTTCCAGCCGCATTAAATTACTGGTGTTAAAGTAGCTTGAAGGGGAGAAAAACCCAAACTATATCACTTATCTGTGCTTGTAAGTTTCAAACTGGATTTTCTAAGGTGGCAGAAAAAGTCATCAGCACAATGAGACAGTCAGAAAGTGCAAGGATAAGTGCTTGTCCCAAGGCCTCATTAAAAGAAGAAAAGAAGTTTGAAGACAACACAGAACATTTTCTCCTAGTTAAGCCAGCTTTTCAGCTCTGTGGTTGAAATTTTTGACACTATACAAGAGATCAGACTATCTAACTGTTTCTCTGTCTATAAATGTATGAAATATAACCTCTAGAAGTGCTCAGACCTATATTAACAAGGAAGGCAAAAGATATAAAACATGGTAAAGCACTTCTTTTTATAATAACTGAAGTCAATTGCCATCTTGGTTGTATTAACTGAAAAAACAGAATCAAGTAGATGACATCTTAAGTTTTCTTATGATGTCATTAGAAAATGTAAAACTATTTTAAACAATTCTGTAACGTAGCAATTATGTGAAAGAGAGACATGGGAAAAGGTACTAGTTGACCTGATGAACTGATACTAGTTCACCTGATGAAAGATACTGGTTCACCTGATGAAAGATACTGGTTCATCTGATGAGGGAAGACACAGGAAGAGCCAGCAGATCAATACCTGGCTCTGAGCCTGGTGTTAACCACAGGATTTTGGGTATTTTGATCATGGGTCAGTTTACATCACACCAGGCCTGCAGGCAACAGATGGGGTACACCTGTCTCAAAGGGGGAAAGGATCTTTGCACAGGAGTTAGCAGGGGTCACTGAAAGAGCTTTAAACTAGATTGGAAGGGGGGAAGGGATAAAACCAGGCTTGCTAGAGATAAGCCTGAGCCTGAGGGTGGCAGAAAAATATTTGAGGGATGGTGTGCTAGTGAGGTCCTTCGGTCTGCCATCTCAGTGGAGGTAGGGGATGGAGATCCATGCAGCAGCAAAGATGCAAGGGCTATGGACATGTTAGAAACCACGGAAGTGCCTGAGAATGGTCACATAGGAATTAGGGCTTCTCGCCCCAAAAAGGTGGCAGGATCAATACCCCAACTGAAGTGCATCTACACCAGTGCATGCAGCATGGGCAACAAACAGGAGGATCTGGAAGCCATTATGCAGTAGGAAATCTATAACTTAGTTGCTGTCATGGAAACATGGTGGGATGACTCGCACAAATGCAGTGCTGCAATGAACGGCTCTTCAGAAGGGAGAGACAAGGAAGGAGAGGCGGTGGGATAGGCCTGTATGTAAGGGAATGTTTTGATTGTCTAGAGCTTAACTATGGTGACGATAGGGTTGAGTGTTTACGGGGAAGAATCAGGGGAAAGGCCCACAAGGCAGATATCATGGTAGGTGTCTGTTATAGACCACCCAACCAGGGTGAAGAGGTGGACACAGTATTCTGTAAGCAGCTGGGAGAAGTCTCACTATTGCTAACCCTTGTTCTCATGGGGGACTTCAACTTACCAGATGCCTGCTGGAAATACAATACAGCAGAGAGGAAACAGTCTAGGAGGTTCCTGGAGTGTGTGGAAGATAACTTCCTGACGCAGCTGGTGAGGGAGCCAACTAGGGAAGGCGCCCTGCTGGACCCGTTGTTTGCGAACAGAGAAGGCCTGGTGGGTGATGTGAAGGTGGGAGGCTATCTTGGGCACAGCGGTCACGAAATGATAGAGTTTTCGATTCTTGGAGAAGTAAGGAGGGGGGTCAGCAGAACTGCTGCTTTGGACTTCTGGAGAGCAGGCTTTGGCCTGTTTAGGAGCCTGGTTGACAGAGTCCCTTGGGAGGAAGTCCTGATGGGCAAAGGAGTCCAGGAAGGCTGGACATTCTTCAAGAAGGTGTTGTGGTTTAACCCTAGTCAGCAGCTAAGCACCACACAGCCACTCCCTCACCCACCCCACACCCCCAAGTGGGATGGGGGAGAGAATTGGAAAAGAAAAGAAAAACTCATGGGTTGAGATAAAGACAGTTTAATAGGACAGCAGAGGAAGAGAAAATAATAAAAACAACAGTAATAATGATAAAAGAATATACAAAACAAGTGATGCACAATGCAATTGCTCACCACCTGCTGACTGATGCCCAGTCCCTCCCTGAGCAGCAATCACTGCCCCCCGGCCAACTCTCCCCAGTTTATATACTGAGCATGATGTCATATAGTATGGAATAGCCAGCCCTTTGGCCAGTTTGGGTCAGCTGTCCTGCCTATGCTCCCTCCCAGCTTCTTGTGAACCTGGCAGAGCATAAGCAGCTGAAAAGTCCTTGACTTAGTATAAGCACTACTTAGCAACAACTAAACCATCATTGTGTTGTCAACATTATTCTCATCCTAAATCCAAAGCACAGCACTATACCAGCTACTAGGAAGAGAATAAACTCTACAACAGCCAAAACCAGGACAGAAGGAAATCTCAAAGGAGCAGGTCATTCCCATGTGCCAAAAGACGAGCTGGCAGGGGAGAAGACTGGCCTGGCTGAACAGAGAACTTTGGCTGGAACTCAGGAAAAAAGAGAAGAGTTTATGACCTTTGGAAGAAGGGGCAGGCAACTCACCAGGACTACAAGGAGGTCATGAGGTTATGCAGGATGAAAATTAGAAGGGCCAAAGCCCAACTGGAACTTAATCTGGCTACTGCCATAAATGACAACAAAAAATGTTTCTATAAACATATTAGCCACAAAAGGCAGGCGAAGGAGAATCTCCATCCTTTATTGGATGTCGAGGGAAACATAGTGACAAAGAACGAGGAAAAACCTGAGGTACTTAATGCCTTCTTTGCCTCAGTCTTTAATAGTCAGACCAGTTGTTCTCGGGGTACCCAGCCCCCTGAGCTGGAAGATGGGGACAGGGAGCAGAAGAAAGCCCCCATAATCCAAGGGGAAATGGTTAGTGACCTGCTACACCACTTAGACATGCACATGGGGCCGGATGGGATCTACCCAAGGGTACTGAGGGAGCTGGCAGAAGTGCTCACCAAACCACTTTCCATCATTTATCAGCAGTCCTGGTCAACTGGGGAGGTCCCAGTTGACTGGAAGTTAGCTAATGTGACACCCTTCTACAGGAAATGTCGGAAGGAGGATCCAGGGAACTACAGGCCTGTCAGTCTGACCTCGGTGCTGGGTAAGGTTATGGACCAGATCATCTTGAGTGCCGTCACATGGCACGTACAGGACAACCAGGTGATCGGGCCCAGTCAGCATGAGTTTATGAAAGGCAGGTCTTGCTTGACTAACCTGAACTCCTTCTGTGACAAGGTGACCCACTTAGTGGATGATGGAAAGGCTATGGATGTTGCCTACCTGGACTTTACTAAAGTCTTTGACACCATTTCCCACAGCATTCTCCTTGAGAAACTGGTTCCTCATGGCTTGGATGGGCATACTCTTTGCTGGGTAAAAAACTGGCTGGATGGCCAGGCCCAAAGAGTGGTGGTGAATGGAGTTAAATCCAGTTGGCAGCTGGTCACAAGGGGTGGGATTCAGATTGGACCTAGCCAGACCTAAGCTCCATCAGGAGCTTAGAAAGCAAGGGGGTCTACTCTGAACCTTGTGACTCAATAGGAGGGTCTTCCTGAACTTTTTGCATCCCCAGTCTCTCTGTGAATCATTTCCTTTGTATGATTCTTCCATGCAGTAATTAATAGGGTGAACTTTGCCATTGAACTTTGTTAAGTTGCATTTTACAACATCATATTAAAACCACTTTTGCTAATACCTTTGTTGGTGATTCCTTAAGAATTCTAAATCACCCATTTGTGACACAGATAACACCAACTTGGCTGGCAGTGCTAATCTGCCGGAGGGTAGGAAGGCTCTACAGAGGGATCTGGACAGGCTGGATTGATGGGCCGAGGACGATTGTATGAGGTTCAACAGGACTAAGTGCCTTGGAAAGTGTAAGACCTGGGCATGATGTATATGGTATAGAATAAGGGGTGGATACTGTCCTGGTTTCAGCTGGGATAGAGTTAATTTTCTTTCTAGTAGCTGATATAGTGCTGTGTTTTGGATTTAGGATGAGAATAATGTTGATGATAATACACTGCTGTTTTAGTTGTTGCTAAGTAGTGCTTACACTAGTCAAGGACTTTTCAGCTTCCCATGCTTTGCCAAGTGCACAAGAAGCTGGGAGGGGGCACAGGCACGACAGCTGACCAAGACTGGCCAAAGGGGTATTCCATACCATATGACGTCATGCTCAGTATATAAAATGGGAGGAGCTGGCCAGGGCACAGTGATCACTGCTTGGGGATGAGCTGGGCATTGGTCGGTGGGTGGTAAGTGATGGTATAGTGTATCACTTGCTTTGTATATTATTATTGTATTATATTATTATTACTACTACAACTACTACTACTACTACTACTACTACTATTACTATTACTACTATTCTATTTTATTTTACTTCAATTATTAAACTGCTCTTACCTCAACCCACGAGTTTTCTCACTTTCAACCTTCCAATTCTCTCCCCCACCCCACCGGGGCGGGAGGTGGGGTGGGTGGGAGGGGTGGGCAGTGAGTGAGCAGCTGTGTGGTACTTAGTTGCTGGCTTGAAAGGGTTAAAGCCAAGACAGACAAAGCCACTGCATCAAAATGCCTCCTGAAAGAATTAAAGCCTAAGGGCAAGGAGGATATTTTAAATATCTTAGTCACTTAACTAAATAAAAGAGAGGCCTTTGTGATTTAGAGAGTAGTTAGAATGGTTGTAAGATAAGGGGGCTCCAGGATAATCCCATCTCAGACAACTGGGCCTTGGGAGAACAAATGCACGGAAGATAAGAAAGTTGCAAGGGGATGACAACAATAGCCTTGAAGGACAGGGTCCCAGAACTGAAGCAAAGGTTAGTCAGCGAACACAGTGAAGACTACAAGCCTTCATCTGAAGACCCCGACGACCACCCAAAGACCACCAAGGAAGACGACTGCGCATGCGGATCAGATATTTGCACATATTGATAAGTTCCAGGAAACCTCATGTTTATGTAAATGAATTCTCGGAAATCCTGTGAATATGTAGGACTTTATAGTATATTATCTCTGAAAGTCTACCAAATCGGTGGAGCACTTATTGTGGAGAATCCCCAGTGCTGCCCAGCGCTGCAATAAAGAATACCTGCTTAATAGTAACTTTGTTGCTATTGAGTTTTATTTCAGGGACTCTCTGAATAGTCCGTTTCCCCCTCGGGGAGATTCGGACTGTGAGAAGCATCCGTGAATTTTTGTATCAGGCTGGGGTTAAACCACGACAGATTTCTATAAAGAAATCCTTGGATGGAATTCAGATACAGTCTATTGATAGAGAAATAGTAATTCATGCCAAAGCTGCAAAAAGTTTGTGTTGTGTTTTTTTTTTTTTTTTATTTGACTTCCTAAACCCCCAAACTTTTACAACTCAGGACTTCTTTTATGTCTTTACAGATGACCCCAATTGGGATTTGCAAAGATGTATGAGAATTTCAAAGCCAAAATTAAAAATTTCTTTTCAGAGCTGGCGGAGCCCACATACATATACAGAAGTCCATAAGCTTGTCTGTACTCTCTGTATAGTTTTCTTATATAATTCTGGGTAAAGAATCCAGTGCAGCAGATTTATGATTCTCTGAGCCTCAGAACCGGCTTTAGTCTTACAGTTAAGGAGTCAGAGTGATGCTCCTACAAGTTACTACAGTAGTTCCTTTTAATTGTATCAGATGCTGCTGAAAAGAGAAACACAAAACAGGTTGGAGTGGTGCAAGGTAATCAGAAGCTTGCAAATACAGGCTTTTTGAAGAGATTCACTGTTATTGCCTCAACTACTTTAAAAATAAACAAGTGTACAAAGAATTAACAATGTAAAATCCTACATTAAAGGGAGATTGACTCATTTAGAAGCAGTAATACAGCAGGAAAGAAGCCTGCAGCCAAAAAAAGGGCTGCACAGTGGGAGGCTTATCCCAGCAAACAACAATTCACACCTGTTAATTACTCTGAATAGGCTTGCACACAATGCTAGGTATGGCATTTATCCATTGTTTAGAAGCAATAGTAATGTAGTCTCTTACGTTATTGTTATAAGTGAAATGAAAGCTTAACACGAATCATTTCCTTGCAAATCATCAATTAACTCATCATAGCATTTGCCAGAGGACCCATAAAGTTCCAGTGTATCCTAAAGCTATGTAAATAATGACTATTTCAGCTTTGCTGACAATTATGGTAAAGTTGCTGATAGTTGGATTACACAAACTCAATATTTCAGGGAAATTTCTATTTAAAGCATCATTTGTTATTTGAAATCTAAAATACATGTTTGTATCAAGAATAAAAACCGTAAAAACATCTCACAGGATTTTCACTTACAGTCCCAACACTTTCTAATTAGAAAGCATGTCATTCAAATTTGAAAGTTTTAAAACAATATTTAAGTAATTTGAACACCAGTCAAAATCTAACCCTTTAACTTGACACACTTGAAAGACTTAAGACTTTTATAATTTCATTCTGCTTTTTCACATTAATGCTTGGATGAACACAAACTGAAGGCATGAAATATTTTGATATTTCTTTCTTTATCAGAATTATTTAACTAAAAATACTTTTCTTACCTGTACCCACCTGTGTACCTAAAAGATTTATATGAGCAGCATTAGAAGTCCTGTCCCTAATATTAAACTCTAGAACACTCACTCTGCTAGCAACTTCCAAGGGAGATTTCAGTACTGAAGGATTATAAAATATTGTCCCACTGCTATTTGTGTACTCAAACAGTTCAGCCTTAATATACACCCAGGCATTTTGCACATTAAAAATAGTAGACTATATAATCATATTGAGAAACTCATTAGGACAAAATAGAAGTCATAAAGGAGAAAACACTCTCATAGGGGTTTGATAAAAATTTGGTATTTATACAGATCCTGAATATGAACAGGACTGTTCTGATTTTTTAATAGTTAAAAGACAGTAAAAAACCAAACCAAACAACAACAAAACAGCTAAGTCCAAGAATTTCAGAGGTGGGTAGGAAGAGAATAGAAACATACCATCTGTCATCTAAAAGCATTAAAATTTTAAGATAATATAGTTTAAGCTGGTCTTTTCTGTTTCCACAGGAGGCAGAGATCAATGTCTCTGGAGGCTTATTTACGCTATCTGTATTTTCCTCCCCATCTATATTGGTATTAATTTGCCTTTAAAAACATTTCCTCACTGATTTTAGAGAGTCTCAATGACCCATTTAGACAAGGTCTTTAACTTTTAGACTAGTTGTGCCTGGGGAACAGGAATCCTTCCTGAAATTTTTGTACTTATTAATCTGTTTCAGATGTATGCATGAAAATCAAGGGATCCTAGGTCATATACTCACAAATATACCCACCATTGGTTTGTTTTTGCCCTTCTCTTGGACAGGTAGTGCTAAGGGGTAAGCCTGGTAGTCAGAGTTCACAGCCAATATGATTTCTTTTGCTGAATTATTATTCCTTTTCAGTTGTGCAACTAACAATGAAAAGGCCATTACTTGTTACTAATCACAGAATGGTTGAGGTTGGAAGGGACCTCTTGAGTTCACTTTCCAGCCCCGTGCTCAAGCAGGGTCAGCTACAGGAGGTTGCAAAAGACTGTGTTCAGTCGAGTTTTGAATATCTCCAGGGACTGATACTCCAGAACCTCCCTGGACAACCTTTTCCAGTGCTCAACCACCCTTACAGTAAAAATGTTTTTTCTTGCATTCAGATGTATTTTCCTGTGTTTTTATTTGTGCTAATGATGATTTTCAGCAACAGGTTGTAGTTCAACTCATGATCAAGTTTGTTCAAGGAAAAATTATATTCAGAAAACCGTAAGTGATCTTTATTCCAAGCGGTTTTCTGCAATGATTATGAACTGGGCTTGTTCTTAACTGTATTTATAAAATGTTCAACTGTACTAATTGAAATTCCCAATGCTAATGACTTCTCATAGTGCAACCTACAAGTATTAAGTAGATTTTTCTGTACTAATATCTTATTGATAAACCAATGTATAAATAGATAAATTCTCCATACACATTTAAACAGACCAGTGGTATGGCTAATGGTGTTTTTTGCCTGTGGCAGTTATATTTAATAAGAAGGTAAAACCTCTAGATATGTTGATATACATGTAGTCTGCATCAGATTGCTTATGGATCCAAGTAGAATCAGTATTTCATTTCTGACATAGAGGTTGTCAGTGATTTAAAACTTTTTTCCAAACTTTTGATTCTGGTTCTATATCTCAAGCAGGTTTCGGTCCCCCTGCAGAGTTAAAAAACAAAAGTTTGTTCGTGTGCCTTCTCCTTTGCCTGTTTTTCATCCACTCTTATTTTCACAAAAGTATACCACCAGACACACTCATTATGGGGACATGAAGGGCTACAAATCACAGTAAGCCTACATCTGTCTCCAAATTTAAGGGATTTGTTGCTTCATTTGATTTTTGAGAGACCTCATCAAGATCCTTCTTAACGTACTATAAGATTTGAGCTATCACATAGTCCGCTAACATAAGGGGGTATAATTTGATACCCTTCAGGAAACCTTTTATTTTCTTCCACTCACCACAGCTGATGAAACACTAAGGATTCAATTTTCATTAGAAGTTTCCAAAATTAGTTTCAGGCAAAGTTGGACAAATGAACACTCTAGTTTGTTCTGCACTACCCAGTCAAGATGACCTCTGCTCTTCCTAACAAAAAGGCAAAGGAAGTTTGAGAACGTGGTTCAAAGATACAGTGACTCCAAATTTAGGGGTACTAACCCCAGAATAAGAATGTTCCCGTCACCAGTGCAGAACTTGCGTATGTTTTCTTTGCTAATTCAGATTTGTTAAAAAACCAGCATATTTTGTGTTACATGTAAACATAAAGTTAGTTTGAAAGCATAAAGTCAGTAGGAAATCCTTATTATGTGCCTTGGTTATTTAAACATAAATACAGTCATATCTCTCCATCTGATATGGATCCTGCTGGGCAATACACCATGTAGAAAACTAGTATTAATTGTAAGAATAAGTGAGATTGTGTTTTACTTTGACGAGATGCAGCTGTGCCCTTGAGGCTTGTTAGAGGTTTGCAGGAATGCAGCTGTGCCCTTGAGGCTTGTTACAAACAAGTTTGTGAAACTTCGAGGCAGAAAAATAAGGATGAGATTGGATACAGGAAAGAGGAATTTGCGTGCACCAGCTTGAAGAACCAATAAGTAACGCTGAAGAGACGCGTGGACGAAAGACAGTAGCCAATGAAATGGGTTTTGCTTGCTCGTGAGCACTAGATCGTATTATAAAAGGGATAGATTGTAAAAATAAAGTGTCTTCGCTTGTCTTTGCCTGAACTCATATGCGGAGTCCGTGTCTCATTCCCTTCAATTAATAACTGTGGAACCATAGCTTGAAAGGATGCACATAAGAAAGAACTTGCTGAACATATAAGATGCTTTGCCTCAACTATCTTCTGTCTAATTTTGAAGAAAAGACTATTGGAAAAATTTGCAATGCAACAAAATAAGCAAAGAATAATAATACAAAAAACCTGATCTACTGCCAAGCATTTTCCAGAGCCACCTGCATCAGAACAAGGGTAGAGTAACATAATTGTTAGAATCTGTTTGTTAAATCATTCTGAGTTCAACTTTGATCTACCTAGCCTCACCAATATTGCTGGGGTTTCTTTCAGTCATCCCTTGGTCTTCCGTTTCCATCTCTTCTGCTAAGGTGCCTAGGACAAAGGCCCAATAGCTTTCAGGGTTTGGTTTCATATGCTGGCTGAGAAAGCATCATGCTATTTTAAAAAGCTGTGCTTGGTGAAGAACCCTTGGATGGATTAATTTTCAAACAATGCACAGCACTCAGTATCACTTGCATGTCAATAACGAGAATGCCCTTGCAGCTTTTTCACAGTCAGTTCTGGTGTCTTTGTGCTTGGGGCATGGCTGCACTTTTGTGAGAGCACCAAGATCTTTATGCCAAAGAGTGCTGCATGAAAAAGCACAAAATCTGCCTATATATCACCAAAGAAACCTAAGAGACTCTTTGGTTTCCTGAGGTTAAACCAGTTTAAATTAGTTTTCAGTATTTTGCAGATTGTCACTTGTTCATCTCAATAGGGTGCAGATAGAGCTGGATGGCCATCTGTCCCTTGTTTCAGCTGCCAGCAATCAGCCACTTGGCAGGGTTAAAGCAAAGAACATCTCCATTTTATTTAAAGACATACTGGACATTTTGCCATCAGATTCCTGCCAGCAGTTCTATATTTAGGAAGCATCTGAGTGGAAGGAAGATGCAAAACTGAAAGTGGGTGGAGTGCTTCAGACTCAACTACCTTAAGAATAAGTCGAAATAAACATTGAAGCCTTTCAAGGATTTTAAAAGGTTCATAAATTTATTTACAATGTATTTTTGTCCTTGCATTTTACAAGTCAAGCCAAATGTATAATTAGATTATTATTAAGCGAGTGGGTTCTCCCACCTCATCCTCAAAATAGATTGAACTGGAGTGATGTATATCTTTAGAAATATTCATCTTCTGACTCTGCAAACCTCCTTTCCAGAATGAAGTGAGGCTAAGTCTGAACTAGATCAAACACTAAGCAAACAGTACAATTGATATTCAATTCTGAGCTTTGCTTCCAAACCCGCAAAAGAAAAAAACAGCCAACCTCTTCCACCACAAAAAAATCCTCAAAACACTGCTGAATATTGCTGAAACTTCAGGTAACTACTTGACCATCACGACATAATCCCAGAGAGCAATATTTCCCTGTATCTCTTGTCAGAATTTCTCTTAGAGAGAAATGTATTCCTTATTGTCCCTCTAAGTTTCAAAACTACAAACAAATATGGATAACTATGCATTAATGAAAGATACAAAACTTTGTAATAGCTGGCAATAAACACAAAGCAAACACATCAGAGACTCACCATCCAGTAAGGTTCTAAGGGACCACTGTGTAGGATTTAGGCATTTAAGTCACCCTTGTCTTGAGTAAAATTCGACAGCATTTTCCATGGCTTATCTAAAGCATTTCTTAGACAAATGCTGCCTGTGACTCATTTAAAAAATGGCCCATTCAAGAGTTCCTCTTTCCACAATAGTCTAACTATTTCAATACATTTTCCATAAAGTTCCAATCTAGTTTAAAATTCTTTCCCCAGGCACATGTGGCAGCTGATGAGCATAACACACTGTGTTATATTACTGCAAACAATATTTCTCTTTAAAAGAAAATCACACATATAACTTCTTGTAGCTTAAATTTCCTTACCATTCCTGGACATTTCTGAGAATTTTGTTAAAGTTCTTATGAACTTCTCTTTGCTCCTGGAAGTTGCTCCTTTCTCAGTCTGATCAAGTTTGCAGAAAAAAAAAATCCTTTTTTTTCTTTCTAGTCTTAAAGGGATTGGGTAGATTATCCCTGCTTTTTTAAAGTTACAACAACCTATGTTAGAGACTTTCCCAGGCATGATAATGTGATCAAAGGCGTGATTATGTGATCAAAGTTACCAAGGAAATGAACCGCTGCTCAGTCACTAGAAGTACTAACCAATGAAACCAAAACTCCTGTTCATCATTTCAGCTCCTTAACTCATGTACTATCCTTCTACTTTTAATTTGTGAACACAGACACGTACCAGCCACCAGTGGTTAAGAACCATTTATCCCATACATTGTCTTACTTAATAATGAAAATAAAAATCCCTAAATGAAAAAAATATAATTAATTTTATTTTTTAATAACCTAAATACTAAAACTGTTCAACAGATGACACTTATAATTAACAGCATCAGAATGATATATGCTGGTTGATGGCCCAGACAACATAAGTTGCAGATTTACGCAAGGCTGATAAACAGTAAGCTTAAAGCCAGTTTTGATAAAATGGTGCATCATTACTGTATATTTGCTGACTATAATCCTATGAGAAGACTTAGAAAATTGATGACAAAATCTGGAATCTTCAGCCAATTTTAAACTCGTGGAAGATGAAATTAGCATTCAAAGGATGTTAATTTCAGATTCTTTTGAGTACTGACTTGTTGTGGTTTAACCCCAGTCGGCAACTAATCACCACACAGCTGCTTATTCACCCAAAGAGGGCTCTGGTGGGATGGGGGAGAGAATCTGAAGAGCAAAAGTAAGAAAACTCATGGGTTGAGATAACAGTTTAATAACTGAAATAAAATAATAATAATAAACTGTAATGAAAAGGAAAACAACAAGAGAGAGAAGAACAAAACCCAGCCAGTCCCCGACAGCGATCACTGCCCCCTCGGCCAACTCCCCCCATTTATATACAGAGCATGATGTCATATGGTATGGAATAGCCAACCGTTTGGCCAGTTTGGGTCAGCTGTCCTGCCTGTGCTCCCTCCCAGCTTCTTGTGAACCTGGCAGAGCATAGGAAGCTGAAAAGTCCTTGACTTAGTATAAGCACTACTTAGCAACAACTAAAACATCAGTGTGTTGTCAACATTATTCTCATCCTAAATCCAAAACACAGCATTGTACCAACTACTAGGAAGAAAATTAACTCTACCCCAGTCGAAACGAGGACATTGTGGGACATGTGGGAAACAAAACAAAAGATTTTACTCAACCTTTGTAGATAGTTAACAAGACATGGCCCCGGGAGAAGGAATAGGATGGAACCATAGAACAGCCAGACTGGAAAATACCGAGATAAGTGCAAAGGGAAGAAAATCACTGATAAGACCAAGGAGAATCACTTGAACTACGAGTGAACTATCCTAATGAACATAGCAAAAAAACCCGCCCTCAGGTAAGGAAAGCCCCCTACCAGCAAAGCCCCTTCCTCATGGAACATGCACAGTAAAAAGGGAGGACGCTGTGACTTTAAGTGGAGACGAGGCATCACAAGAACCAATGGGAACGAGAGTGACTAAGTGTAACTGTAAAAGTTCTGATAACTGTTGCTTGGAATGTATAAATGTTAACTGTGTGTTAGCCAAGGTGTGCTAACTTTGTGGAGTTACCACCTAGCACCCATCTCTGCGCAGACATGAAATAAATAAATATCTTGACTCTGTGTGTTAATCGGCTCTTTGCACACTGGGTGAAGAGCCCTGCTTTGGGACAACAACATGACTGTATCAATTATAACATCACCACTAATAATGGTGTAATCTCATCACAAAAAGCAACCAATTTTTAGATGTGAAAACTAAATGCTAAACCTTAAATTAAGAGACAGCATTAGAAACTTAGTTTCATGTGACCCGTAGTTTTAGCTAAGTTAAAAGATCTCTTTTTCTAGCTTTCTTTTTTGCATCATTATAAATTAGCTGGACAACCTGTAAACAGTAAATTATAAGCTGTGCTTTCTTACCAGCATAAAATGGGCTTTATTATAACTAAAGTCCATTTAAAATAGGGTGGTACAGACATTCTGATTTTCAAAACACCTTTAACAGTAAATAAAAGCAATAAACTTTATATGGTGAAATCTAATAAAACAATGCAACTAGCCTATAGCTCTTAAGATTCACCATCACTAGCTAAACCTCCTTGTACCAAAGAGCTTTGGTTTGTGCATTGCAAGCATCAAGAATAAGTTTTAACAAAAGTGTTAAAAGTACAGGCATGATGTAAACAGGTTCAGCAGGTGGCATGAAAAGTTTAAACGATATTGTTTCATATGTCACTGAAACAAATAATATGTTACAGACTTCATTTATTGAATTTTTTGGACAGGAAAAAATCACAGCAGAGTTGAATGGATTTTGCACAAGGATTCTTAGAGTCAGTCAACAGAAGAGAACAGAACATTACAAGCTTTGAAATAAGACAGAAAATGAGAACAATTTATGATATGACCAAAATTGCAATTTTAGCAATTTATTTTTCAACAACATAAAGGAGAAGAAAGAGCTTCCTCGTTGTGTATATATTCAATCCACGTTTGTGTTATATCAGTTTTATTTTATTGCGTTAAAAAATGACAAGGGATTAAAAAAAGAGAGAATGGATTGCGGGATAATACTTGGGTTGATTTGATGGGTGAACAGTCATAGCATTTACTGCATGATTAAATAACATGGGCCAAATTCATGCTTTGTGTAATTCCATTAGAATGGATACGGTTGCACCAGGGATCAAAGTTGTTTCCTGGTGGGTAAGTGTACACAAGAGAGGCAAATTACCATGGAACCTTATAGAATCATAGAATCGTCGAATCGTCAAGGTTGGAAAAGACCCTTAAGATCATCGAGACCAACCGTTAACCTATCACTGCCAAGTCCATCTATACCATGTCCTCAAGCACCACATCTATCCATTCTTTAAATACCTCCAGGGATGGGGACTCAACCACTTCCCTGGGCAGACTGTTCCAATGCTTGACCACCCTTTCGGTGAAGAAGTTTTTCCTAATGTCTAAACTAAACCTTCCCTGGTGCAGCTTGAGGCCGTTTCCTCTCGTCCTATCACTCGTTACTAGGGAGAAGAGACCGTCCACCCCCTCGCTACAACCTCCTTCCAAGTAGTTGTACAGAGCAATAAGGTCTGCCCTCAGCCTCCTCTTCTCCAGACTAAACAACCCCAGTTCCCTCAACCACTCCTCATAAGACTTGTGCTCCAGACCCTTCACCAGCTTCATTGCCCTTCTTTGGACATGCTCCAGCACTTCGATGTCCTTCTTGTAGCGAGGGGCCCAAAACTGAACACAGTTGGTGAGGTGCGGCCTCACCAGTGCCGAGTACAGGGGCACTATCACCTTCCTAGTCCTGCTGGCCACACTATTCCTGATACAGGATGCTATTGGCCCTCTTAGCCACCTGAGCACACTGCTGGCTCATGTTCAGGCAGCTGTCAACCAGCAACCCCCAGGTCCTTTTCTGCCAGGCAGCTCTCCAGCCACTCCTCCCCAAGCCTGTAGCGTTTTATGGGGTTGTTGTGACCCAAGTGCAGGACCCAGCACTTAGCCTTGGTGAACCTCATACAGTTGGCCCTGGCCCAACGATCCAGCCTGTCCAGGTCCCTCTGCAGGGCCTTCCTACCCTCCAGCAGGTCGACACTTCCACCCAACTTGGTGTCATCTGCAAACTTACTGAGGGGTGCACTCAATCCCCTCATCCAGATCATCAGTGAAGATGTTGAACAGGACCAGCCCCAGTACTGAGCCCTGGGGAACACCACTCGTGACCAACCGCCAGCTGGATTTGACTCCGTTCACCACCACTCTCTGGGCTCGGCCGTCCAACCGGTTTTTAACCCAGCACAGAGTGCACTTATCCAAGCTGTGAGCATCCAGCTTCTCCAGAAGAATGCTGTGGGAGACTGTGTCAAAGGCCTTACTAAAGTCCAGGTAGACAACATCCACAGCCTTCCCCTCATCCACTAAGCAGTTCACCTTGTCATAGAAGGAGACCAGGTTAGTGAAACAGGATCTCCCTTTCCTAAACCCATGCTGGATGAGCCTGATCCCTCAGTTGTCCCGTACGTGCCGCATAATGGCACTCAAGATGATCTGCTCCATGACCTTCTCCAGCACCGAGGTCAGGCTGACAGGCCTGTAGTTCCCGGGATCCTCCTTCTGACCCTTCTTGTAGAGGAGCGTCACGTTTGCTAGCTTCCAGTCATCTGGGACCTCCCTGGTTGACCAGGACTGCTGATAAATAATGGAAAGTGGCTTGGCAAGCTCCTCTGACAGCTCCCTCAGTATCCTCGGGTGGATCCCATCTGGGCCCATGGACTTGTGCGCATCCAGGTGGAGGAGCAGGTTGGTGACTGCCACCTCTTTGACAACTGGGGCTTCATTCTGCATCCTGTCTCCATCTCCCAGCTCAGGGGCCTGAAAACCCCGAGGATGACCAGTCTGACTATTAAAGACTGAGGCAAAGAAGCCATTAAGTACGTCTGCCTTCTCCTCATCCTTTTTGGCAAGGTTACCTTCTGCATCCAGCAAAGGAGGGAGATTCTCCCTGGCCCTCCTTTTGTTGCTAACATATTTATAAAAACTTTTTTTGTTGTCTTTAATGGTGGTGGCCAGTTTAAGTTCCAGCTGTGCCTTCGCCTTTCTGATCTTCTCCCTGCATATCCTCACAACATCCTTGTAGTCCCCCTGAGTCACCTGCCCCTTCTTCCAAAGGTGGTAAACTCTTTTTTTTTTCCTGAGTTCCAGCCAAAGCTCTCTGTTCAGCCAGGCCGGTCTTCTCCCCCGTCTGCTCATCTTACGGTACATGGGGAAGGCCTGAATGTTTTAATTTATGTTTTATTTTTTATGTTTTTGTTTATGTTTTATGTTTTTATTTACCTTCCTTCCCTGAAGATGTAAAATGTGAAATAGAAAGAAATTCCAAGGCCAGCAAAAAAAGAGATGTTTTATCTGTAAAGCATTAACTAGATATTCAGTACCTGAAAAGGTCTGGTGCTCACTTTGGGAATGGTTTGGAGAAATGTAGATATTCACATTTATCTTTGGCCATTTTTCTTCATAAGTACATCATCGATTTTGTTCTTCCAACAACAGAGAAGCAATAAATCCATCATCACAGACACTATCACCATCACAAAAGTGTTTTCTTTATATGCTCTTCATTGGGTTTACCTGTTATCAGCCAATTTTGGCACTAGACTTACACAACCTAGTTAAAATATAACATATAAAGTAGAGTGTTAAAAAGCAAGCAACTCTCTCTGAAACTTAGGTCTCATGAACTCAGTTAATAATTCTACACATTCACGTGCAGTTCCCATACCAGGAACTTTCTGTCATGTATGTATATAGGAAATACTGTTGGAGCATTTTATCAACAGTGTAGGAAATATCAATGCAAGAGGAGGGCACAGTGATTTTATTTAAAATGAAAATTGGAACAAAACAGATTTCCCTCACTCTCACTCTTTCTCACTGTTCCATACTCACAAACACCAGAAGTCTGTGTGGTGTCCAAGAAGTCTGTCCTGCTGCCAGACACCATGGCAGGGGTGTTCAGTCTGTGCAGCCACAGTCAGGCACCATGATGTTTGTGTCCACATGTGGGGTCCAGGATCTGTGACAATGACAAGGAGGACAAAGGATACCAGCTGTTTTGTCCTCACATGTCCTAGGTACTTCTTAGGTTGGTAACTATGCGCAGGTTTAGGATATGTCTTTTTGTACCATTTTGGAGCTGAAAGTGATAGGTGTGTCTGTCTTGTCTCAACTTCATCACACATCAGCAGTTCATATTGTTCTTTGCTTCCACATCTGGATGTCATGTAAAACTTCAGCTATATGTGCTGGATTCTTGATAGTGCTCCATCGCCCTCTATTACCTAGCAGCTGTAGTCTGACCTCTGGTTACTTCTGTATTTAGCTTGATCCAAAATGTGTTGGAATCACAGAGAACTCTCATATAATGAAAGACTGAATCAGACCCACACTTACTTGTGAAAAGCTATTACTCGTTACCTGACTGGAATAAATTAGACAACGGATCAGTGTCATAGAGCAGAAACATTCCATAACCCTTTAAATAGGCTCCATAGAGTTATTGTTAAGCCTCTTACCTTAAATTTAGGCTTTGACACTTGCATCTCATGTAACCTTAATTTAATTAAAGACAAACAAAACAAAAACCCTTTGGTTTCTTTCTGTCTTGAGCTGCTGATCTACTGCACCTTAAAGAGCTTAGATCTTTTAGCTCATCCATCAGTCATTACCAGATTAGAATCATCACCTTCTTGTTTCCACTAGTTGACTATTCTAAGCATGATGTACTGGATGACAGAGAGAAGGAGACAGGCTGATTTTCATAAGCTATAACATCAAAAGTTGGAAAGAAATTGTTTTGTTTGTACAGAAACTGTTTTGGTAAATTGACATGGGAGAAACAAAGTATATGAAACTTCAGAGATTATTCTTCAGAATTCCTTTTTGAAGAGAGAGAGAGAGAAGAAAAGGAGAGAAAGAGCAGAGATTTAACTTGATGTTGAAAGTATGGGAGGGCCAAATATTTTATTGGTTTAGCTGGGCATAACCCGACTGAGTTTCAGTAGAACTCTGTGTATCCATTAATAGTAGCTACATTTCAGACACAAAAAATACTTTGTTTATTCTGCTTTAAATTCATGGGAGAGGATGTAGTACACAGTCTACACCAGACAAAGTTAACAGTGATAAAAAAGTTTGAAGAGATACAAAGGTTACATAGCAGTAAAGGGCCATAAACCCTCTTTGTATTAGAGGCTGGGGAGGAGAAAAGAACTACTAGCATGCCAGTGTTGCATGAAGAATGGATTATTGTCAGTGGGAATGAAACAAGGCCATGATCTCAACTCATTCAAACTTCCTTCCCAGCTTTTCTCTATCTAATCTGTAAGTTTAAAGTTTTATATTATTCTCAGACCGTTGGAGCTTGTTTAGAAAGTTTTTAGTGCAACACAACTTTAGATCATGTGATCATTAAACAAATTTCTAGTTTATACTAATATGCTTATTAGAGATAGTTGAAAATGTCTATTGAAACAATTTCAGCCTGAAAATTGTTTTTTGACAAAAATTATAACTATACATTCATATCTATAGCAGTGCTATATAATGCATAACAAATCTTGAAATAGAATGATTTCTGAGAAATTTAAATTTGATATCTATTTTGTTTATCCATGTTTTAGATGCTTCATTTGTAGATACGTGTTATGCAGATATGTGTGTTAGCTGCACTTATAACTATCAAAATATTGTGTTTAGTTGAAGTATTTCCATATAATGATTTTTCTTGAATAAGACTTAAAGTAAACCATAAACCTTAGCTGCATATCCCATTAAGGATAGGAAGGGAGACAGTACCTCAATGTAGTACTTCTGATTACAGTGGAGTCATGATTGAATTTGACTCAAATTATGTGAGTGTCATATGGGCAGATATCCAGGTGGGAGTCTGTTACAGACCACCCAACCAGGACGAAGAAACAGACGAAGTATTCTACAAGCGGTTGGCTGAAGTCTCACAATCCTTAGCCATTGCTCTCGTGGAAGACTTCAATTCACCAGATATCTGCTGGAAATACAACACAGCAGAGAGGAAGCAGTCTAGGAGGTTCTTGGAGTGTGTGGGAGATAACTTCCTGATGCAGCTGGTAAGCAAGCCAACCAGGAGAGGTGCCCCGCTGGACCTGCTGTTCATGAACAGAGAGGGCCTGGTGGGCGATGTGGTGGTCGGAGGCTGTCTTGGGCTCAGCGACAATGAAATGATAGAGTTTTCAATTCTTGGAGAAGTAAGGAAGGGGGTCAGCAAGACCGCTACCCTGAACTTTAGAAGGGCAGACTTTGGGCTGTTCAGGAGTCTGGTTAACAGAGTCCCTTGGGAGGCAGTCCTGAAGGGCAAAGGAGTCCAGGAAGGCTGGACGTTATTCAAGGAGGAAATCTGAAAGGCGCAGGAGCAGGCCCTCCCCATGTACCACAAGTCGAGCAGACGGGGGAGAAGACCGGCCTGGCTGAACAGAGAGCTTTGGCTGGAACTCAGGAAAAAAAAAAGAGTTTACCACCTTTGGAAGAAGGGGCAGGTGACTCAGGGGGACTACAAGGATGTTGTGAGGATATGCAGGGAGAAGATCAGAAAGGCGAAGGCACAGCTGGAACTTAAACTGGCCACCACCATTAAAGACAACAAAAAAAGTTTTTATAAATATGTTAGCAACAAAAGGAGGGCCAGGGAGAATCTCCCTCCTTTGCTGGATGCAGAAGGTAACCTTGCCAAAAAGGATGAGGAGAAGGCAGACGTACTTAATGGCTTCTTTGCCTCAGTCTTTAATAGTCAGACTGGTCATCCTCGGGGTTTTCAGGCCCCTGAGCTGGGAGATGGAGACAGGATGCAGAATGAAGCCCCAGTTGTCAAAGAGGTGGCAGTCACCAACCTGCTCCTCCACCTGGATGCGCACAAGTCCATGGGCCCAGATGGGATCCACCCGAGGATACTGAGGGAGCTGTCAGAGGAGCTTGCCAAGCCACTTTCCATTATTTATCAGCAGTCCTGGTCAACCAGGGAGGTCCCAGATGACTGGAAGCTAGCAAACGTGACGCTCCTCTACAAGAAGGGTCAGAAGGAGGATCCCGGGAACTACAGGCCTGTCAGCCTGACCTCGGTGCTGGAGAAGGTCATGGAGCAGATCATCTTGAGTGCCATTATGCGGCACGTACGGGACAACTGAGGGATCAGGCTCATCCAGCATGGGTTTAGGAAAGGGAGATCCTGTTTCACTAACCTGGTCTCCTTCTATGACAAGGTGAACTGCTTAGTGGATGAGGGGAAGGCTGTGGATGTTGTCTACCTGGACTTTAGTAAGGCCTTTGACACAGTCTCCCACAGCATTCTTCTGGAGAAGCTGGATGCTCACAGCTTGGATAAGTGCACTCTGTGCTGGGTTAAAAACCGGTTGGACGGCCGAGCCCAGAGAGTGGTGGTGAATGGAGTCAAATCCAGCTGGCGGTTGGTCACGAGTGGTGTTCCCCAGGGCTCAGTACTGGGGCTGGTCCTGTTCAACATCTTCACTGATGATCTGGATGAGGGGATTGAGTGCACCCCTCAGTAAGTTTGCAGATGACACCAAGTTGGGTGGAAGTGTCGACCTGCTGGAGGGTAGGAAGGCCCTGCAGAGGGACCTGGACAGGCTGGATCGTTGGGCCAGGGCCAACTGTATGAGGTTCACCAAGGCTAAGTGCTGGGTCCTGCACTTGGGTCACAACAACCCCATACAACGCTACAGGCTTGGGGAGGAGTGGCTGGAGAGCTGCCTGGCAGAAAAGGACCTGGGGGTTGCTGGTTGACAGCTGCCTGAACATGAGCCAGCAGTGTGCTCAGGTGGCTAAGAGGGCCAATAGCATCCTGTATCAGGAATAGTGTGGCCAGCAGGACTAGGAAGGTGATAGTGCCCCTGTACTCGGCACTGGTGAGGCCGCACCTCACCAACTGTGTTCAGTTTTGGGCCCCTCACTACAAGAAGGACATCGAAGTGCTGGAGCATGTCCAAAGAAGGGCAATGAAGCTGGTGAAGGGTCTGGAGCACAAGTCTTATGAGGAGTGGTTGAGGGAACTGGGGTTGTTTAGTCTGGAGAAGAGGAGGCTGAGGGCAGACCTTATTGCTCTGTACAACTACTTGGAAGGAGGTTGTAGCGAGGGGGTGGACGGTCTCTTCTCCCTAGTAACGAGTGATAGGACGAGAGGAAACGGCCTCAAGCTGCACCAGGGAAGGTTTAGTTTAGACATTAGGAAAAACTTCTTCACCGAAAGGGTGGTCAAGCATTGGAACAGTCTGCCCAGGGAAGTGGTTGAGTCCCCATCCCTGGAGGTATTTAAAGAATGGATAGATGTGGTGCTTGAGGACATGGTATAGATGGACTTGGCAGTGATAGGTTAACGGTTGGTCTCGATGATCTTAAGGGTCTTTTCCAACCTTGACGATTCGACGATTCTATGATTCTATGATATAGCATAATATTCCCTGCTCTATCCTTTTAACATATGTATCAGGGATAGGGAAGAATACTAAGGGAAACATCCTCATCAGTTTTTATCTCATCTTTTCCCTTTCTTGGTTTGTTTTTCCCACTGTTCAATTTATTAGCTTTAATAAATGACAAATTTATCAAATGCAAGCCATCTGTTTTTAGGCTGAAACAAGTCTAACATCTTAAATGATTGGTGACCACCCGTGTCCATGCTGCTTTTCTGTTCCACAATTTGAGATAGTAGTAGAAAGTTATAGTAGGTAAACTGGCAAAACACACTGAGCTGAATGCATTGATCGTTATTCACAAAGCACAAGGAGCCTGAAAAGCAGCTTTCAGATTAGCTGGGGTCCACACCTGGCTGGTCTTATAGTTGGTGAGTTCAGGTAGCTCTTTCCTGGAAAACATTGCATTCATGTCCAAAGGGAATTCTTGTTTAATATGAATTTCAGATGTAGCTGCTTTTCAAAACTTTTACTGAGAGCTATCCAACATTAGTGTGTCTTTTAGCCCAGTCTCATTGTTTTCTCTTCAATTTATTACAGTCTTATGGAAATTACAAGTGAGATGTGCGAAGAAAGGGAGAAGAGATTTTTTTTTCAAAATTTAATATCCTGTTAGCAAGCTCTCCAGAAAGAGTTAAGAAATTTTGATAGGATGGATATTCTTTTTTTCTTCCCTCCATCTTCTTGCTTACTAAAAATAAACTGTATGAATATACACAGTTTCACAGAAAATCACTCTGCAATAAAAACTGCCCATTATAGAGTGTCAATGGATGTGATAACATGCATAATTTACCTCGGGGGAGTATGTAATTAGCAAATTAACCTTTTACATTTCTTTCCTTAATCAGCTGCAACAAATGACTAGAGAATAACACATTAGCAGCTGCATTTACTGTATTTGCATGCTATTAAGAAGAAACTGACTCTGCTTGAAGAAAGGAAAGAGGAGAATTGAGTCTGTGTCTATCAAAAGTACAGTGGTTGAGATGGCATGGTGGCTCTTTGTATTCTTTTTTTCTTTTCCTTTCATTCTGGCAAAGATGCATTACCAACTCCAGGTATCCTAAGGACATGTCCAAGTCTCTCAACTTTTTCTGTTTTCAGGAACAAATGTATTTGTCTTGTACTGTATCTTGCTACCACGGTGATCTCCGCTTTGAACAGATTTAACAAAAAAGGGCTATTTAGTACCAATGTAGTGACTTTTTTTTTAAAATGAGATTAATATTTTTCTATTAAGAAATGGATAGACACCAATTTCATTATGAAAGAGCTGTCTACAACTAATTATGTATTTTAATCGCTATGAACTTTATTTGAAATTATTCACATAACAAAATTGACGTCTGACTTTAATATCTGACTAACAATTTCTGGAATATTTTTGTTCCTGTATAGTCAGCCGTACAAAATCTCAGGTCTGTGGTGGTCTCAGAGGAATTTAAGACGATGGCAGGAGATATAAATGCCAATGGTGCTCTCTTTCAGGGTGAGTTATGCGTTGTGTTATTTATCAGATACAAGAGGTATGAGAGGACCTTCTCCCTTTTTCCAAGTACTGAACCAAGGTAATTTCTGTCATTCTGAAGAACATTCTTGCCCTTCAACAAGAAATATACATATTAATTTTCACAGGAAATTTGATAGTTTTGATAGTGAGTGGAAAAATGTCAGAACAACAAGCAGCAGTCAGGTTCTGGAAGAATAAAGAACTGTTCTGGAAGATGTAGGGATCACAGTATTACCATAACTGAGATTGTCCCATGCCCCTCACAGTAAGGCAAAACGAATAATCAGGAAAAATGCTTTGACTGTCACTCTTCAGAATAACTAGTGTCTCACTAGTGATTCTTTCTTTAGCAGGAAAATAAAGAAGACGGTAACAAGCCAAATTCAAGAGATGTGCTTCTCTGCCTGGGTCATGTAATCATGGACAAATCATTTGTCCTCTCTGAGTGTCAATTTCCTTGCCTATAAAGTTAGGATAATTATAGTTCCTTACCTCACAGGGGTGCGATTGACTGAATGCATTAATGTTTATAAAATGTGCAGTTATAACAGGGATCTGCATCATAAGCATCTTAAAAACCATAAATAAATTGCAGTTCTATAGACAGTAGTTTTACTCAGTTTTTCTCTCTTCTGTTATGCCTGGAGAATACTCCACAGAAATTCCTCTTTATGCAGTTATCTGAGACACCTTACTCTGATTTTGTACTTCACTCACGCTACTTCAGAGTTCCATTCTTAGAAACATGATCAGAGTCTGGCTAGTTGGGCTTGATGAACAGAGAAGGCTTAAATGTACACATCTAAGCTAGCTTTAGATTCTGCTGTTGAAGGTGTTCCACTGTGCATAAATCACAGTGACTAGGAAGAGAGGGTTCAATAGGCCCCTTTTCAGGGTTAAGTTCCCTCAGTCTTAGGATTTTATCATCTTGTTAATCAGTGAGGCTTAACATGGTAAATGAACAGGAGTGTCTCAGACTGGACTGATGTCTACTGCTGCTAGAAAAAGCACAGTGATGAAGCACCACCATCTCTTCCTTCTCCTGTGACACAATTTTAAATATCAAGCAGCTACATTTGTGCTTTTCAAGGTGTCATACCTTGCCGGTGCATCGGGGTGTTTCCTGATGGGAACTAGATCAGGCTCCTCAGGCAGCTGCATGTGAAGGAAGTGAAAGCTTTGTCCACTTTCCACCCCTATGGAGGCAAGCTTTCCAGAGTGTAGATGTACTGAAAGGCTAAGGTGGATCGTAAGCAGAGCATTTGCCCGTGCACTGACTTTTATCACAATTCTGCAATAATGTTGGTACATATTCACCTAAGTACTGTGTGAATAGACATGTAAGTACACTACATGTACGTGTAAGTACATGCAAAATCACAGTATGTCTTAGGTATATGATGTGTGATACTATACATATGTGTGATATACATATATGTATGTATACATGCATTTTTGCTATTATCTCCGTGTAAACAATACTTTAAAAACAACAATCTTCCCGTGCAAACATATGACATATTGCACCAGATTACAGCAATCTAACATCGATCAGGATGTTGGCTTCATCTACTTGACAGGCCACACCCCAAACACGGTATGGCAGGCCTAAAATAAATCTATTCAGTTTGGCTGCAGAATGTTTTTCCCCTGGGATATTTAAAGTAAATTGCTAGCATCGTATTCAAATATATTCAATGTAGAGGATAGAAATGCAAAAATAGTGCTTAAAAAGTGATCTTCTGGACTGTATCTTACAACGTTCATGGGTTATGGAGAATTGTCACATTTTTTCATCAATAGGACTATAGATGAGTCACTTCATTTAAAACGTTTTGGGTGAAAATAGAGCTTGTAGAATTTGATTTAGTGTGTTGTACTGATATGTATTTTTTAACTTAAACAAGTGCTTCAATTTAACCATAATTATTAAAGCACTTAAGCAGATGCTGACCTGTTTTTTGTTTTACAGTTGTGTAACAGAGAATATTAGCTGCTTTGTATCATTTTTGAAATTACAATTGGTCCCATCTATTTCCCCACATAACTTAAAGGTCAGCCCTGATATAAACTGCTGTCTGCAAGGTTCTGAGAAAAATATAATAGTAAGTCCTATCCTTCAGTACCTAAACAATATAAATGCCTCCACTGAGACTTGTATTGCAAATTTAGTTTTATGTAATTAACCAAATCAAAGTAACAATCTGCTTCATTGAGACATCAAGCTGAATAATCATCACAGTTGATAACGTATTTAGTAGCTTGTTAACAAATGAGCTATTCTGAGTGCTATTACTACTATTCAATTAATTGAAGTATGGAATAAGAGTACATTTCATGTACAAGAACACTATTTTTGATCTAATACTGCATGCATCAAGTTTTCCATCATTATATCAAAGTGCTATGCTTTTTACTAGCACAAAAATCAATAACCTTGATGATAATTGTGAATGTTAAACATTGTAGAAGTTGAGATAAGCCCTTCAGCTTGTGATACCTTCACTTAGTTCATTATGACTTATTTTCTTTTTAGAGAAAGGTGAGAAATTGATGAAAACAAGCCATATCACAGGATATTAATTTCAGTCATCTCCAGACCAAAGGACAGAGATACCAACGTAAAAAATGATACAAAAACATTACCTAGATTTGAAAAGGCTCCTAGAATTTATTATCTATTAAAACTTTGTTAATATATCCAATCCTATTTATCTAGTTACGATTAACCATTTTGTCAGACCTAGAAGTACTATTTTTAATTTAGTATCTTTTGCAGCAGTTGAGGAAACATTAAAGGTCCCAGAAAGCTTAGTGTAAAGAACAGGGTCACAGGACATATAAATGCAATCTAGTTCATAGCGTATTTGAAAATTGAAGGTCCTTGTGACGGACTTTTTTTCCTTAGCTCATTCTGTGGTATTTGTGCAAAGGGAACAATGTTTTTTAACACTGTTATGAGTCAAATGACAAACACCAATGTTGACTAATGTTCTACAGACTAAGAAGATAAAATTAAGGTAATGGTTTTGTTGTCCTAAAGCAGGGCTCTTCACCCAGTGTGCAAAGAGCCGATTAACACACAGAGTCAAGATATTTATTTATTTCATGTCTGCGCAGAGATGGGTGCTAGGTGGTAACTCCACAAAGTTAGCACACCTTGGCTAACACACAGTTAACATTTATACATTCCAAGCAACAGTTATCAGAACTTTTACAGTTACACTTAGTCACTCTCGTTCCCATTGGTTCTTGTGATGCCTCGTCTCCACTTAAAGTCACAGCGTCCTCCCTTTTTACTGTGCATGTTCCATGAGGAAGGGGCTTTGCTGGTAGGGGGCTTTCCTTACCTGAGGGCGGGTTTTTTTGCTATGTTCATTAGGATAGTTCACTCGTAGTTCAAGTGATTCTCCTTGGTCTTATCAGTGATTTTCTTCCCTTTGCACTTATCTCGGTATTTTCCAGTCTGGCTGTTCTATGGTTCCATCCTATTCCTTCTCCCGGGGCCATGTCTTGTTAACTATCTACAAAGGTTGAGTAAAATCTTTTGTTTTGTTTCCCACATGTCTCCAACAAATCCCCCCTTTGAGACTTAGATAATTGAGACTTAGATAAATAATTCATATTTTAAATAAGTCTCACTTAGGTCATTTTAATGTGAAATCTCCATCCTTGGGAGGCTTGAAGACTTTCCAAAACCGCTTATAAGTTTCTTCACATTGCCATACATCCTGCTGGAATTTTTTTCTATCCTTAATAGGGAGGATTTCAGGGTTCTGTTTTCTTTCCTGAGTTGTGATTGTCATTATGGGTGAGGATCGTGACATTACAGCTCAGACAATTATACTCTTGATACATCCAAAAGTTATACAAACTACTACAATCAGTATTAGGAACATAATCAAAGTTTGAAGTAAGCTCTGTAACCAACCTGTTAAAGAAAATCTTGTCCCGTGAAGTATTTTATTTAACCACCCTCTTTCCTCAGATCACAGCTAGTTTTTGCCTCTTGCTTCATTTGATCCAATTGTTTGTCCAAATTTTCAGTGATGTTTGGGATATGGACACAACTATGATTTTATCAAGTCCAAATAGCCACAGACTTCATGTTCATGAGGTAGAAGTAAATCTAAGGTCAAGCGATTCTGTAAAGCCATTTCAGAAGTAGCCTATAACTGGAAGTTTAGTTCTTCCATCCGAAGTCGTGTGGCATTTGCCAAGGCTTCCATCTGTAAACTTAAATTATGTAAAGTGAGTTTGTTTTTGAAAGAGGCTGCCCTGGTTGAAAACGCGGATTCTAAAAGCCATCCAGTTATAGTTCCAGTGCTAAGTTGTTGCCACGGATCTATGTCCCATTTCATCTTTCCTCACAGGCTAGTTCCTAAAGATGCCTTTCTCCATAGGGGACACAACCTTAGTAATCCTAATGTCCAGTATTGATTCTGACCCACAATAGGGAGATGAGTTGCCCATTTTCCTTTGTTACTAACCCACACTGTAGGTCCTAAGGCTGAATTCCCAACTGAGGGCTGACTATGTCCGCCCACGTATTATTAACTGTTACAGTTTTACTTTTATTAATATCTAAAATTATTAATATTATTAATACTGTATCGATGCCTGTTACTGAACCACCAGATAAAGCTGATTTGACTTGTAATCTGGGCACATGAAGTAATTTCTGCCAAATTAGCCAATGCATGTTGTTTAGAGATTATTCTGACTAGAAGGCGGCAGTTGATCCCTGAAAAGTTACAGTAATGTAAACATAGTATAGTATAAATCCTGTTAGAATAAAATTAACCAGTCAGGAGTTTGGGTTTTTTTGTTTTGTTTTGTTTGTATTTGTTTAGGGTTTGGGGTTTTTTTGGGGGGTGTGTGGTTTTTTTCTAATGATATTTGAAATTCAAGTTCAGCAGCCCTTTGCAACAGCTCTATGAGTTCTGTCAGTCTCCAATATTTCCTGTATACATCTTGAAGTGCATATTCTGTTGGGGGTACCTGTTAGCCTTCCCTGAAATTACCTCATGTGGGCAGTAGATGAGCAATACTACCCCAATATTGCCCATGAGGATATTATCTCAATGATAAGAACTTGCAGGAGAAATATTTACAACTTGTGACACTGACAGAAGAGAATGAATTTTGGTTAATGGTTACTTCTATGGGTGTATATTATATCCCAGCACTTTCACAAAAAAGATGGGGTGTGAACTTTAAAAGCTGTATATAACAAGGTGATTTGCAGGCAACTGAAAGCTAAGATTAAATGTGAGTTAGTGGCAAATAATAACCCAGAAAGACAGTTTTGATCTATTCAGTATTATCATAACCCTGAGCCAAAAGGGGATTAATCATCAAGAAAATATGACAGTATTCTTATAATCTTTGCATTTTATTTCTATTTACATAACTTATTTTATCCTCTACCATATGGCTTTGGAACACTGAATCCAAACTTTCAGGCAAAATTCTCCTTTTGTACCAAGCTATTAATAAGTTTTTTAAATTCTAAACATTTCTAAATCAACTTTGAAAGATTGCAGGGGGAGGTAGGTCTGTCTCAGGGAATGTAGAATATTTTTGTTGGAAATCTGGTATTCAAAGCAGTAATGCTCCAGTGCCTCATAAACCAGAATGCTTCTGGGCACTTTGTGTAAGATCCATCTCAGTAAACATTAGACAACTAAAAGTTGTCATCTAAACTAGTCATCTAGTCTTCCTTTATAGTCAACGGAGAGAAATAAACATCTTCAGGGAGTGATTCATCTCATTGAAGATAAGCATCTAAGACAGCTTAGACAAATTGTCTGCCTACAAAGTCTAGTTCTCTCCATAAAGAGAGGTTATACAACTAGCTTAGATTGAGACAATATTTCAGACATTTGAAATTAGACAAGACAAATCCCATGTTTCATGCCTGTTTGGAATCAAAGAACACAGAATAAGAGAAAAATAGCTTAGGCTATAAGATTAAATTGTTGCAAGAATAAGTTAACCAAATACTTAACAAATATTTTCAAACTATCTCTTTCAGATTCTTATTTTTAAGTATTTGACTAGGTCTTCAGGAATACACTATTCAGCTGTTCTTAACCAACATTTGTTGAAAGATCTTGTGATGTCTAAAGTTCAAAGCATAAGTTCACTTTTGTTTACAGGCATTAAAATGATGTCTTTACATTTTTAAAGGAAGTAAGTATAGATTAATAGTGTGCATTTTGACAAGCAGAACAGTTAGGGGAAAGGACTAAGGGTATTCTAGTAGAGCTGTTGAAACACAAATCACCAAATCATAAAACAAGAGGAAAAAAACATTCTATCTCCTTATGAATCCATATATTTTTGCTATAGCAAAAAATAATATTAGCATAAGATATCCAGGCATAATAGAGATAGAATAAGTCTTAGAAGATATGCTAAGGAAGAACAGTCCTATTACAATGCAGATTACTGTGTCAGGAGGGCTGAATTAATCAAAAAAGAAATTTGGACTTGCTAAAGCTTAAGCAGTTAAATAGTGGAAAATGATTTGTAAAACATCATCATCAGTGGTATATCCAGTGGCATTTCATGTTAAGTTTTTATTTAAGTGTTCTCAGAGTAGTCTTTCACTATACAGATGACAGAGTGAAAGTTATTAGCTATTTTAAATAAAAAAAATTCTTACCAGGACCATGTGCCCTGGGATGCTCATGTTTGGAGAAGATGTAAGGTTTAATGAAAAAAGAAAGAATATGCACAGACTCTGTCATTATTTACTGCCACTATTGAATGGAAGGAGGTTGAGTCTGTTCTGCAATGTCCTAATTTGTAAAATATGACTATGGAGCACACCACAAGCTGACAACAAAAAATACTCTGCAACTTAGCATTCATACTATTTAAAAAAGTGGGAATGATAAGGAAAGAAAACACTTTTTTTCTTTTTTTTTTCTTTTTTTCTTTTTCTTTTTTGTTTGCTATTTGTAGCATTTACATGTTTGACAAAGAACATTTTTTTTTTAGTCCAATATGCTAGTTAAATCTCTGGGTGAATGAATTACAAAACTTGTTTATTTACATTCTTCTGTAGATTCAAACTGAGCAGTTGCTTTCATTTACTATACCAAATTGCACAACAAGTAGTGGTGGGGAAGGCTGCATTTTAGAAACAGTTAAAATTATCTCTTTAAGACTGATTTATGCAGCCAAACAGTATAATGGAACAGCTATTCATGATCCATTCAGCCTAGTGTCTTGTTTCTGAAAATAGCCAGTTGTGAATGCTTAGGGAAAAAAAAGTACCAGAGCAGAGAAATTTATACTGTAAGACTTCACTAGGTACCTTCTCAGCTTCCAGCAATTTGGAATTTAATATCTCATGTCAAATTCTCTCTTCAACTTTTTATTTAATAGCTCTTGATAGATATGGTTAAATGCAGAATGGAGTACTTTCCACGGAAGTTAAAGAAAACCAAAATGGCAAAAAGATAATCAGTGTAAATGACACTGTTCCTTAAAAAATTAGTATCAGCATAAATAATAGTATATATTACAGGACAAAATATAGTATGGAATCCAATCACACCAAATCAAATCAAATCAAATCGAATATTTCAGTTGGAAGGGACCTACAACAATCGCCTAGTTCAACCGCCTGACCACTTCAGGGCTGACCAAAAGTTAAAGCACATTACTAAGGGTATTGTCCAAATGCCTCTGAAACACTGACAGAAAACTGCTTTTCATTTATGGATAGCATTTGTGAAAATATTGCAGCTGACAATTTATACCCCATTTTCCCATTATGTCTTTCTGTTTCTTTAATTATATATTATTAACTTTTCTAGGAATCAATATCTTCCTTAAATGACTTCTATTCTAGTTCTGTGACATACTCCAAAATGCCAATAAGAACTAAAAGTTCCTGGCAAGTTGCAGAAAATATCCTCCAAGTATAGATGGTGACTTGGTTTGCCTAACTTCCCAAGACAAAACAGCCAATTCCTAGCTTCACAGTAGGGTATTTCACCTCTCATATCACACTGCAGTCCCTGTTACGCTGGTGGAATGAAACTACCTTGTCTATGTACTCTAATATACCAGCAATGTCCTCTGTTGTCATGTATGATACAGATTTACACTAAACTTCAAGCAATAAAAAGCTAGAACTGAGACTGTGACTGTTAAGGATCTCAGTCTGGCTCTTCTAGACATCCTTAGGATGTTTTACTAAACTTTCCTCACAAACTCTAAGGACTAAACCCAGGCAGACTGATCCTCTTCCATCTTCTGTCATGAGAAGACTAACTTTAAAAAAAATGTGGACATCCCAGTCTTCCACACTGGTCAGGTGGAAGAGGTGTGGACCATTTCCAGCTTCAGCCAAATGAGCTCTAAACTGGACACAATGGAATAGCCACAGACAGTTCACTTCCTTGAAAAATGGCAGAATATTTACTAAGCAGCTTGTCAACAGTTCTTAATTTTGTTGTTGCTTTTAATGTTATGATTATTTCAAGCTAGTATCTCGTAATTGTGATGACTAACTTACTTGATACTGAGATTTAAAAACACAAGAAAAACAATTTAGAAAACAACCTCTTATCATACTATCAATTTAAAACTGTTAGCTGAAGGAAATTTCAAATAGAAAAATCATTTTCAAGGTAGGACACTGTGATTTTTAAGCATGAATATCATGAAAAGCCTACCCTCTGTTATTAGCAAGCCCACTGCCGGATCTGTATCTATTTATATGACAAATTTTGACCATGGCACCTCTATTCACGTGTATGAGAATTCAGGGGGGCTTCACAGCAGAAGCAGTGTAACAGCTTCATGCAAAAATGAGTATCAGAACATGGGAAACTCAAACCTGAAACTATTTTATCAAAACCACTGTGTTTTACAGAATTAAAACACAACAAGTTTCTATCCCCCATACTGCTGTATGCTGCACTTAAGGGTGTCCCTGTGGCCCTGAGGGCTTGTTGTTGCTGTTCAGACTTAACTAGTCACTAGCAGGACTGTGACTATGCAGCCAGGTGGGCTTATACTCAGTCTTCCTTCCCTTCATAAATCCATAGGAAGAGATATCTGATCTCAAGGCAGGTACTTATCCTAAGTTTTGCATTAAAATGGCCTTTCTCAGTATATTATATCATTAACACCTGAAATGTTAGGAACATGCTGGGGAAGCTACAAGGAGCCAAAAATCTTTTAAAACAGTTGATCTTCTAGGATTTACCATATTTTATCCTTTAAGCATTGCCTACACTGAAAAAAATTGATTTCAGTAATGTTGTATCACTGAATAGAAATGTATTCTTTTTTTTTAGTGCATACTGATTGCATCTTCTATACCTTATTACTGCTGGTGATCAACCAGGACAAAAGGATCAAAAGAACTGACTGTGTATTTATGCCTTGCAGATGTTATCAGAGGAGATAACAGTCAAATTATTAAAATGATTTTAGAAACACCAAGAGTATAGCAAAAATTATCTCATACACACACACAAACGCCCCCCCCCCCCCCGAAAGTAAATAAACTACACAAAATAACATAGATGAAAAAACTCTTCTCTTATTCAAACAGCCCACAGAGTTTAGATTTTGAACTCTGGGTAAGTTAATTTGTAAAATTCAGATACTTAGTTTCAGAATACCATAGCAATTGCAAAACTTTACTTTGGATTTCTTACAGGATATAATCTCCATCAATAAATAACATTTACCAAGGACTATAAATTTTATTGGGAAATGATGATTACTGTCAGCATATTCTATCTTTTAGCGAATATTCATTTCATTAAGAACAACTGCTAAAGCAAAAGCTTCTGTTTTTCTCCAGAAAACTTGTGAGTACAGAAAATATTTTTTTCCTTAACCACTGTGAACTGTACTTTGTTTTCAGGAAAAAAGTGTCAAATACTGTGTTCATACATCAGGCAAAAAAATGGGGTAAAAATATTTGACTCTTTCTTTGCTGTGCAAATGTTATCTGTAAAATTTCTGGCATAAAAAATTCCATCCACTCATCCATCATCTTTTTTTTAGAGTCTCTTTCCCAATTTTTACATAGTCCTTTTACAAAAAGGTGTCTTTTGCTCTTACTTGTCCTTGAGAGAAAAAAAATCCACTTTTCTTTATACTTCAGTAATAAGCAGAAGTAAAAAAATCAGAGTTATGTCAGACCTCACCTAGCTTGCTAAGGATCAAGGATACCTCAGATGAGCATAGAGCCAAGTGAATCAGTGACTCTGTCCTTCTGACTGGCACATCTTTGTGATCCAAAGAGGTTATGTTTTCAAGACATAATCCTTGGATAAGAATCAAGGTAGGGTAATTTCTCAGCAGGAAAAAGTGTCTATGAAGGAAAAAAAAATGAAGATATTAATTGATTCTTACTGTTACAAAACCAAATTAAGAGATGCCAGTTTCAGGCCTTCATGATTTGTGATGCTGCTACCTACTTGGTGTCATATTTTATTATAGTGCTTTTTTGTCAATTCCATTCTGTCTTTCAGAGACTTGCTCAACTGCCGTAAAAGTTAGTCAAATATGCTGGCATTAAGCGGATGTTCCTTCAGTGGAGGTTAAACATTTAGTTCAGAATGGAAGAAATAGTCTTTATTTAGGCTTTGAATATTCTCCCATACTCATAAGCCCTAAGGTCTGACATGCAAGAGAAACATAAGTGTAGATATACATAATGATAAATAGTCTCCTACAGGTTCTCAGCTGAGAGCTTAGTCCATTTCTCAAGCTCTTTTGCTTAACTACATATCTTTTCTAAATCTCTGAATTTAAATGAAATGTTTGTAATTTCTGTCTATGAACATTCTGAATATTTAAAGAAGTAGTGAATAAACAGCTTTCAAAAGCAAAATAGGAGATTTCTGTCTCTTTAAGGAATTAATTGCATAATTAAATGTAAAACAGTCACAATATTTTTTGCAGAATGTTTAAAGAAATCTTTCTTTCCTTCCTGTCTTCCCTTGTGTCTGTCTTCCTTTTAGCAATTAGTAGCTTGGCAGAGCCATTCTATGATTGACATATGCATGAACTCAAGCTGAGTCAGCACTGATTTCAATTGCATGTTGTTTTTGTAAAATATATCTTCATAACACCTAGTGTTATTTTAATGCTTTGTAAAAAGAGAGCTTTTAAAATAAATGCATGCAAACAAGAGAAGGTATTATTAAGGAAAATACTATGATACAAATTTAAGGGCTGATTACTCATCTCATAACCCCTAATAATAGCTAGCACCATTGTTTTATTTATTTTAAACATTTTAGGCTGCTTTTCCTCCTTCTGTAAAACATCTTTCTCAGAGACATTTTTATTGAGAAAGAGTAACTTGGTAATTTGCTTCCTCTTATTTGCTCCAGGGGTTACAATGGTGATTCTGGGAAAGTTGTTCTGAATTACCCTTATATTGCTATTGCTTTCTCACTGTTTCTTCTAAACTTCCCATTAAAAAAAATGCTAATATTCAATTTAATTAGAAATTCTGGTGCCTCATAATTTACTCCATATCTGACATAATGTGAAAACAGAATGTGTGGCCCTGCATTTGACTGTAGATTAGGGGAATAAAATAAGTATCTATCCAAACATAACAGGATTCATATTTTCTTTATATTGTTTATTTTCATGTATTATCCTTTATCCCATTATACAATGTGAATACAAAGGTTATGTAGAACAGAAGCTGAATGATAACCTTTTATATGTCCTTTGCACCATTATAAATGCTGACAGTAGGTGAATGCAAGAGTGTAGTGTAAAAATTTGATTCTGTGAATTAGATTGTAAATTAGATTCTTATACTTTCAAAATTTCATGTTCAGATTAGCAACTTTCTTCTGTAGAAGGCCAGATGAATAACTTAAAACCCTACACTAGCTGTCTTCCTTCTTTGATCTTTAGATCCTGCTTTTTTAAAAACAAACTATAAATAACAACATTTCTTAATACAGCAACCTTCTCATTTCAGACTATTGCCATATTTTACAAGAATTTAGTCTTATGAAGAGCTTTCTTCCTTTCAAATTTTAGTTTTTTAAGGGACTGAAAATTCAGTTGATAGAAATCTATCCATCTGTGTCAATATTCCCACTACCTCTTGCTTACTTTGTCATCAGCTTAGACTAAGACTTTCATAGACTTTTATATGAAGACTCTTAGACTGAATCTTCTGATTCATTTACATGAATCACATATCATTAAAACATGGAAAGCATAGAAAATGCAGAGGAAAGAGCTGTGAGCCCCAGAATTCACAACATTGAAAATTTGCAAGCTCAGATGAATTTTACTGGAAATTCTTCTCATGAGGAGAGCAAGGAAGTGTTTTTGATAATACCAAAATGCTATATTTTGAAACTTTTAAAAATAAACAGTTTAAATATTTTGTTTTAAATTGAAGTTATTTTAAATTTAATATCTAAGTTAACTTTTTTTTGAGCTCGTACTACAAATCAAAACAAAATAATTTCAATAGATCTGCTCTCTGAGTTTGCATTTTATTTTGTGGAGCATTCAGAAATGTTTTTATTTCTCCAACTGGTAATAGTTTAACTTCAAAGTCTTGAAGTACTACTTAAAAATACAGACTAAACACAAATATAGACCTCATCTATCTATAAATAGTACAAAAAAACCTAATGACATTTCTAAGGCTTTCTAAATAAATAAATCTAATAAAACAAACCCAGAACCAAAGGGGAAAACACAGCAGAAACTTGGGCAAACAAGCAAACCTCATGTTAAAACGAGGTGCTAAAACTATTCATTGACAGGATACTGTGAACTGTAAACTTACCTAAGTGCCCTTCATTGCAATACTAAATTGAATACCAAAGAAAGTTTGCTTCACCATCTTTCCATTTAAAAAAATCAATTGAAATACATACAGAAATGGAAAGCTGTCAAATTAAGGTGTAGCATGTTGTTAGCTCACCTTCTCATGCTAGTCTAGATCTTTAATACAATTACTTGTAGGTGGAAAGAGGCAAATGCTAGTTTTGAACTCCCCTTATTAGAGAATATATTGAGTGCTATTGGTTTCTTGAATCCTTTTGTTCCCTGTTGAACTTTTTCATTTGTTTTGGGACATCAAATGAATATTTTAATACCTACAAAAAGATCACTGTGCACAAAGCCAGTTTCCAGAGATATCAACTGACTTCCATTGATCTTCTGGTTTAAACCACAGAGATCACAATCTTAAGGGAATGTGTAATGTTTCATAAAAAACATGGTATGAAATAAACTGTATTGGCTGGGATGGAGTTACCTTCCCCATAGCAGCGCTCATAATGCTGTGCTTTGTATTTGTAGCTAGAAAGAGGTTGATAACACACCAGTGTGTCATGGCTGTCTGCTGTCTCTCCAACTCCCACTCCGCCCCCCCTCCAAAGGCCAGTAGGCTGGGGCTGGGCAAGAGGTTGAGAGGGGACATAGCCAGAACAGCTGCCCCAAGCTGACCAAAGGGATAATCCATACCATATGACAATGTGCTCAGCAGTAAAAGCTGGGGGGAAGAAGGAGGGGAGGGGATATTTGTTATTAAGGTGTTTGTCTTCTGGAGCAACCGCTACATGTACTGAGGCCCTACTTCCCAGGAAGTGGCTGGACATCGCCTACTGTTGGGAAGTTGAGAATAAATCTTTTTGTTTTCCTTTGCTTCTGTGCATGGCCTTTGCCTTTTCTTTATTAAACTGCCTTTATCTCGACCCACAAGTTCTTTTTAATCTTATTTTCTCCTCCCCTGTCCTGCTGAGGAGGGGGGGAATAATAGAGTGGCTTAGTGGGCACCTGGCAGCCAGCCAAAGTCAACCCACCACATAAACATATTACATGTTTTGTAGGCAGTATCTATTCAACAAGCAGTTTCCTATTTAAACTTCATCCAGTTTAACAGTCTTTGAAGCTATAAGGAAAATTAATCTTTACTGTAAATCATTAACTTTGAATTACACCAGCAGTGGATTTAGTCCATTGAATATAATAGTTGTCTGACGTAGATAATGAAGTTTATGTTTCCTATTTATCACTGACAAATGCATGGTTTTAACTTAGTGAAGAGGATCTAGTATTCACAATTTCGAAAAAATGGTTTAGAAAGTCCAAGACACTAGTTTTCAGAAAACTAAAGTGATTTCCCCCTGCCTTCCTCCTGCTTCTTTTGGATCTTTTTCATTAAATGACCTGCCTGCATCCAATACACAAGGTACAAAATAATATTGTTTAATATCCTTTGTACCTTATTGATTTCCTGTGCAGCACTAACTTAAATCCTGTGGTGTTTTTGTATACACTCTAGTTGTACTGATCATCTTATAAGTTGTATACTTCTGTCAGGTACTTCAATTGTATTTTTATGTTTATGAGTTGTTGTTGTGTCTATGACTTTCAAAAATAGTAAATGTTTAACAATAAATATTTCAAAAGGAAATGTGTCTAGTAATCCAAACAGATTATTTTATGAAATATTTTAACTTAGGTACATCTTGGTAGTTTTGGAATGATCTTTTTGACATTTATTGCTTGAAACTGTTGAAGAACTGTGATTATGAGAATCATAGCAATACCTGAGCAGGTAGACTGCTGGTTACACATCTGTGTCTCAAATTCAGAAATGAATGGTTTTGTCTTTACTGCCAGAAGTGTGTTGCATACGTGTATATATACATCTGTATACACAAGCATACATTTGCACACACGCACATATATAATATTTATTTCAATGTGAATGTGTAATTCTGAGGAATAAAGCCAAACTTAAAGTGATACTTTTCAGTTTTATCACAAGCAAACTAGAAAAGTTTGGAGAAGTCTATCTTTATTGAGGTTCTGCCTTGTGGGGTGGTTCATACGTGTTAATTAGCCTGAGTTTAAAAGGTGATTTTTTTTTTTTTTAAAGCTCCCAAAACAAGACCATTGCTGCATATTATCAAGCATCAATAAGATTATGAAGTTTCTACATCTAACATAATAGTTTGAACTTTATAAATACTTTCTGAGAAATAATAGGGACATAGCAAGTTTAGGATTAGATTATCACATCTGTAGCTCTAGGTTGATTCTTTAAATGAGAAATTACTGTAAAATTTTAGTGCACCTTCTTTTTAAGATTGATTTAGAAACAAACAGAAAAACCCTCTGTAACAAACAAGCAAATGAATAAGTAAAAGCAGAATTTAAAACAGGTGAAATACAGATAGTTTTAGACAGAGACATCTTTTTATCTCCAGAAAACTTTTGTCAAGAACTTTCCAAAAGCAACTTTGCAGAGCATTGCAAGAGGAATTCAAGCTTCTGATAAACATTTCTTCACTGAGCTTTGATAACAATAATGGTGATATTTTTGTGGTGTACATAATTAGGTGTGCACTTCAGGATACTTTTCTTCATTCACAGAGATATTACTCTTTGGCACTTCTTTTGAAATGGGCATCTATAATGATGATTTTTGAGTTAATCTTTTTGCCAGGAGATTACATGAACACAGTTTAAAGCTAATTAAACACAAAAAACTGAACAATTTTCATAGAATAATGGCTCTGTCATTAAAGGCTCTGGAAAGTTTTAAAATTTGACCTTAAGATGGAGGTTTAGCTCATTAGTGTCTTCAGAGCTAGATGGTCTTCCAACACCAAGGCTGACCAAGGTCTCCTTCAGCCTTTTAAAATAAATAATCTATGGCATTTTCATAGAAGGCTAGAAGTGCACAGTCTAGATCCTCAAAGCATCAGGTGGTGTCAGCTATTAAAGGTTACTTCAAGCAGCAGCCAGTTCAAGTACTCATGTCAGCTCAAGGTGTGACCCACAACATCTAGCTATTCTGATCTAAATCAGCAAATCCATGAGAATACTAATCAGAAGCAAAGCAAACCTACAGTTTGTGTTGTCAAGAGAATTGTCAAGACTGAGACTGTTCTGAGTGCCTGTTATCCCTACCAGTTCAAATGCTTGCAATATACATTCAAAGTTAGTATTAAGTTTACTTTTCTCACAATGACCTTGAAATAGCGTCCCTCTCATTTTAGTAGTTTTCCATTCACATTGCAAAAACAGAAATAAGAAAAAAAAAAAAAAACTTCACAGTCAGCCTCTCAGAAGCAGCCTCTGGTCACAATAAATCCCATTCTACTTATTTGTGCCACTGGATTTAGACAACTCCTTATCACTGAATGTGAAAAAAAAATTGCCCTGATATTACCACTAGAGAAGTAAAGAGAATAACAATTATCCAACTGCAATATATCATTTATGCACAGCGATATACACTGTCATTTATATTAGTGTAATCACAAAGTATTTCTATTCCAGAACTGTATACAACTTCTGTGGGGAAAATAAATAAATATATAAACTTTGAGCCTCCTAATGATATTCAAAACCTAGGGCCAGAGGTCCTGCAGTCAAGCACAGAGACATAGATGTATCACAACTAATCCCTAAGGACTTTGTCCACCAAAGGGAATCCTTACATATCTAGCAACACTATAGCCATTCATTTGCCATCATGTCTCATGGGGGGTGTTGCTGCAAGAAACAGCCATGCAGAAATGTCTTTCTGGAGGAGTGTGCTGAGGCTAGAGGCAGGCAGATACCCTGTGGTTTGGTTCAGCCCTCAGATGGTCCCAGGGTCAGGGGACGGTGATGGGGCGGCACAAGCGGATGTCTCGCCTGGGGAACCCAGCTGGTGGCAAGCAGGGTGGGCAAGACCACAGCCTCACCAGCAAGGACACCAACCTGTAATATGTGAGCAAGCAGAGTGGGGAAGGTCCAGAGACAGTAACCAGGGCCAGATAGTGGTTGCCAAAGTGATGAGTCAGGTCCAAGATCTATCTGGGGAGCCAGGTGAGCAGGTCTAGTCAGGACCAGCAAGAGACACAGACAGGTACAACAAACCAGCCATGCAGCTCAGGCAAGAACTAAATGTCCCTCTGGAGGGGAGGGAATGGGAGGCGGCCCCCAACAATGCTCCTCAAAGCTCTCCATCAGTCAGCTCATCACAAAGGTCTGTCTGATGCTGGTTGCCTGGCTGTGATGTGTTAGACCTGGGGGAGCACAGGAAGCTCAGTCCCTAGCAGGGGCAGGGGGAGAGGTTGCAGGGACTGCTGGTGTCCCTAGGGCCCTGATAAATGTATCCAGCCACCTGGGAAATCATAGAATCATAGAATGGCTTGAGCTGGAAGGGACCTTAAAGATCATTTAACTCCAACCCCCCTGTCATGGGCAGAGACGCACCCAGTAGACCAGGTTGCTCAGGGCCCTGTCCAACCTGGCCTTGGACACTGCCAGGGATGGGGTGTCCACAAGCTCAATCCACCTTAGTCTGCACCCACGTCTGCAGCTTAAACTTTTTGTGAGCAGTGTGATGGCAATGTCTTTCTGTTCCTTTCCCTTTCACTAACGCTTGAAGGGGAGAAAATCCAAAAGGGATTGTTAAGGACTTATTTAAAATTAACAAAGGTGACTTCCATATATTAAAAACCAGTCACATATCTCTGATGTTACAAATAATAGGCAGAAACAGCTACAAAGAACAGAATAAATTTGATAACATTTAAAGTAGATTAGCCCAAGAAGAACATATTGTGTGCTTGCAAGAAGAAGGACAGGACAACCAGGTGATCAGGCCCAGACAGCATGGATTTGTGAAAGGCAGGTCCTGCTTGACTAACCTGATCTCCTTCTATGACAAGGTGACCCACTTAGTGGATGAGGGAAAGGCTATGGATTTTGTCTGCCTGGACTTTACTAAAGCCTTTGACACCATTTCCCACAGCATTCTCCTGGAGAAGCTGGCTGTTTATGGCTTGGATGGGCATACTCTTTGCTGGGTAAAAAACTGGCTGGATGGCTGGGCCCAAAGAGTTGTGGTGAAGGGAGTTAAATTCAGTTGGCAGCTGGTCACAGGTGGTGTTTCCCAGGGCTCAGTATTGGGGCCAGTTCTGTTTAATATCTTTATCAATGATCTGGATGAGGGGATTGAGTGTACCCTCAGTAAGATGACACCAAGTTGGCTGGGAGTGTTGATCTGCTGGAAGGTAGAAAGGCTCTACAGAGGGATCTGGACAGGCTGGATCAAAGGGCTGAGGCCAACTATATGAGATTCAACAAGGCTAAGTGCCAGGTCCTGCACTCGGGTCACAACAACCCCATGCAATGCTACAGGCTTGGGGAGGAGTGGCTGGAGAGCTGCCTGACTGAAAAGAACCTGAGGGTATTGGTCAATAGCCAGCTGAACATGAACCGGCAGTGTGCCCAGGTGGCCCAGAAGGCCAACGGCATCCTGGCTTGTATCAGGAATAGTGTGTCCAGCAGGACTAGGGAAGTGATCGTCCCCCTGTACTTGGCACTGGTGAGGCTGCACCTCGAGTACTGTGTTCAGTTTTGGGCCCCTCACTACAAGAAAGACACTGAGGTGCTGAAGCATGTCCAAAGAAGCACAATGGAGCTTATGAGGAGTGTCTGAGGGAGCTGGGGTTGTTTAATCTGGAGAAGAGGAGGCTGAGGAGAGACTTTATTGCCCTCTACAAGTACCTGAAAGAAGGTTGTAGTGAGGTGGGGGTTGGTCTCTTCTGCCAAGTAACAAGTGATAGGACAAAAGGAAATGGTCTCAAGCTGTGCCAGGGGAAGTTTCGACTGGATATTAGGAAAAATTTCTTCACCAAAAGGATTGTCAAACATTGGAACAGTCTGCCCAGGGAAGTGGTTGAGTCCCCATCCCTGGGGGTATTTAAAAGATACGTAGATGTGGTGCTTAGGGACATGGTTTAGCGGTGGCCTAGGCAGTGCTAGGTTAATGGTTGGACTTGATGATCTTAAAGGTCTTTTCCAACCTAAACGATTCTATGATTTTATGATTCTACGAAGAATGCAGAGGGAGAGAAGGGAGAGTCTTCAAAAGCAGTTTTATGCTCAGAGTGCCAGAAGCTGAACACTAGCACTTGGAAAACTCACGTTTGCCTGTTCGCTTTATCAGGTTTTTCTTAAGTTTTCAATGACATAATACGTCATGAAATTTAAGCTGGAGTTTTTAATATTCAGTTAATGTCTGATGTTATAAGAAAAGAAAGAGAGGAGTGTAAAGTATTGTGAAAGAAAAATGCATTGCCCCAGTGTCCCTGGACAAGCAGGCATCAGCATCCTGTCACTGATGTCTAACTCTAATGTACGAAAACTATTGGTAAAGGCATAGTAGGTGCTCTCTTCATCTATATACTTACTGCAGTGCCAGAAGATGAAAAGCTCTTCTTATTTATTTATATTAAATGATTTTTTTTTTTAGATTGCCTGAATAAAAAAGGCTCTATGGGAAATGATAATTCTGTTCTTTTCTGTATATTTCTGGCATATGGATAAATAATTGAGAAAGCGTTTTCTTTTATCAATGTCAAGAAGTTAGGAACATCTCAGGACTGCAGCTTTGTAAGAGATTTTTATATAACAGAGTTTGTGAAAGTGCCAGACTGAAAAGTTTCTCTCCACAGGGAAGGAGTAGAAAATGACAAGTAAGTTTCTACCATTTCTGTCCAAACTTCTTTAAAATAAACCTGAAAATAAACTCAACAAGTGAAAGGACAGCTCATCTGCCATTAATCATTCAGGTTTTGACCTCTTTATGGAGGCTACCAGCCAGGTTGTTAGTAATTTAATATTGTATTTTCCACTATTAGCTGAATTTGAAATACCAACTAATTTTATTCTACATCTGTGACAGGGAAGCAACATTTAGTACTTCTAGAATTAGTCATTATATGAATCATGAACCCTGTGCTCTTCCATTCTATAAATCTGAAATAATGGCCATTTACAGTGCAGGTATGTCAACTTGTATAATGAAGTTACCATACAGGTTCTTCCTCTATGTAAATACCATCACTGGTAGTTGAAGTAGTTATCTATTTCTGCTGGATGTTTTCTGACCTATGCCCCTTAACTTTGCATGCTGAAAATGTCATCTTAACAAGGCTCCCAGCATTGTTAATACTGATACAGCTGTACCACCAACAGCAACAGTACTTTTAAATCAAAAAGTCACTACAGATAAGATTTTAGTAGTCTCTTCCAGAAGATTTGCTCTTCAAAGCTGTGTTTGAAATATGTAGTTAAACCACTTCAGTATACCTAAAAGGAAATAGAAATTCATTCAGATTAACAGTTCAGTCTTACCCTTTTGCCCAGTGTCAGCAAAACCTTTCCATCTGTCAGACAGATGCTGTGAGCCTTTAACTCTATGGTGGGTAATGTTAACACAACATGCTCCCTCCAATATAGCTGAGCCAGTGATCGTACCACTGAAAAATTTTGGTTATCTTATAGAGGCCAGAACACTAGACTTTCCCCTTAGCGTTTGAGAAGGGGAAATGAAGGATAATTCTTGTGCGGGACAAAGCAGCAGACCCTTTCATGCTCACTTGCTATCAAAAGTTGTAACTGTTGTCTATATCAGTTGAAATTTGTCAAGAAAACTTGTCTCTCTATCTTCTTTCAATTTGAATGTTTACAACTGTTCACATTAGAAAAGACAACGGATAAAAACCCCAAACCCTTAAACACATTATTTTCTTTTTTTCTAAAACACTCATCTGCTGCTTGATATTTCTGCCTAGTGCTAAGTGCATTCCCAACTAGTTCAGCAAGATAGGTCATCCCTCTTAGCCTTTCTAAGCTGACACAGCACTAAAAATTAATGAAACTAAACAAAATTAAGAAGGTAATTCTGGTTTGCCTGTGTGTTTTTCACTCCAAAAGGTGCTCTAGCTCTGAAATTCTAGCAGACACTTCTGCAGCACCAGTAGCTTGTTCGTGTAGTGTTGCTTATGCTAATGAATCCCCACAGCTCCATCGACCTTCAAGTTAAGTGGGTAGTGTTATGATTTTTACTGGTTTTAATTTTTAAAAGCTACTTTTTGTCTCCTTGTTTTCAGTTGGATTGCTTGTTCTCCTGATGAAAAGCTAATTTAACAAGCACAGTAAATGTCAGATAGTATTGGAGAACTGATTTGCAACAGATATATATATGTGTTGTTCAGAAATACCTTGGAAAACAGTTGCTTGCCCCAAAGGTTGCAAAGTTAGAGAAATATTTCCTTTTCCTTACTGTTTTGAGTGCCAAATCAAGGTGATAACCCTGCAGCAATTTATGAGAGTGGCATACATTCAGAAATGAGCCACCATTTAGCAAAGACTTCTGGTAAAATAAACTGTAGGATCCTCCAATTCCCAGGAACTCCCTTTGCTTGAAGAAAAAGATCAAGTTAGAAAATAGCCAGGGCCAGGCTATTTTGTTTTCCTTTAAAAGGCTGTTATATCTTGGGACTCAAATGTGCACAACTGATTAAACAAAACATTATTTGTCACCATATTACATGTCCACCAGTGTCACTCATTAAAAACTCCTTTCATGTGGAGGTTAGGATGAAATAGTTGGAAGAACACCCCTTCATGCTGCCACCCCCTCGCAAAGAAATGTCATATGGTAATTGGTGATACTTTCCATCCTTTTCTAATAAATTAATGTTTGAATTTGAAGAGCCTTTTCTTTTCTAGGTGAGCCATTTCCTGTTTGTTTATTGTGCAGTGACAGTATCTATCATTAACACAAAGAAGAGGATTATCAATAATATCAAATCTAACTTTTCTCATGATAACTAAGGTTTCTAGTACGTTCCAGTCAAACCCAGAATTGACACAGGATGTTTTGTTTTTAAATGTCAACAGATGATAGTGGCAACTTCATGACATTTCCCAAGTTTATACAGAGTCTCAAGTCTTAAAGGAATGGTCCACAAACTGTTAAGGCAACTGAACTAGTTTGGTTTGGCTTTTATCAGACACAAGTGGTGTCCCATTTGAATACCTTTATATGCACTTCCACAAATAATAAAATCCCATGGATTGTATAGCTCGTAGTAAAATACTAGACTATCTCCTTTCTGAAACCATTCTTACTTATTTTGTTCTTTTCTTCATCCTTTCTTACTCTGCCCATACTTTCTGTCTCATTAAAACCTGTTTTTTCCCTATATTTATTAGTACCTTTGGCCTCTTACAATACTGTGTATACTGCCTTGGAAGGTCTCTGCTTTTCCTGGACATACCTCTTGCTTATTCTCTCTCACTGTGCCAGATCTGTGATTTCATCTGACCATACAGTTCTCTATATCTCATCTGAAAAAAATGAAAGTTTGGTTGAAAAAAAAAAAATTGAATTTGGTTTACAGCTGCCAATAAATCAATGAGGGTTTGTTTTAGATTTTATTTAAGCTTCATCATTAAACAATGCTTATTCGAGACTTAGTAGGCTGTTTATTCTTTACTGAAGGTGATTTCATAGCTTGCTTTCCAACTTCTGCAGAAATCTAACCAAACATCAGAACTCCCCAGAAGATTTGCAACAGTATGGACCTGAAAAAAATTAGTGTTTGTAGGTCTTCCAAATTTACATTTCCATACCAGGGTGCGTGGAAGTCCTTTAAGGTCTGGATTTCCTAGTTCTAGGTCACACCATATGAATAGTGTCTTCAGGTCCACATCCTTAGGGACAGCCTGAAGCATGCTCTCGGAACTGCCTGACCATTTATCTCTCTGGGGCTGCAGATTATGAGAGAGCTGGGGATTATGTCGACTGGTTTTGTCAGGCTGACATAGCAAAGAAGCCAGGGGAACTTCCAAAACAAACTCTCTTTATTCCTGTCAAAAAAAAAAAAAAAAAAAATCTGCATATTCTCAAAAAAATCTGCACATTCTCACAAGTATTTTGATTTTTGCAAATCAGCATTTTTCAGTACAGACTGTCTTCCATATGAAAATGGTATTAAGGTAACTAAACAACAAATAAGTGCTATAGACTCAGTTCCATCATCAAAACAGATTTTTTTGACAAATGTAATATAGTAGGACATTTTCAACTTCACTAGCATTTTGTTTTGTTGCACATTCAATGTAATAAAATATTCAACCTTGTGACGAAAAGACAGATTACAACACACAGAAAACACATGGACCAAACTCTTGTGCTCCAGCAAGGCAAATGAATTGTCCCAATGACATCTATAGTAGTATGCACATAAAGATATCTTTCACAGGTACACGTGCATATGAGCAGATTTGAGAATATCAAATAATATGAGCTTGTCCATTTTCACTTCATGTTTTAAAAAGTTAGTTCCATTTAGGATTGGTAAAAAAAGTGATCAGTAAAACACTTAATGACAAAGTGAAAAATATTTATAAAAAACATTTACAGATATGACATTTTTGTTAGTTTTAGCAAAACCTTCCTTTCTTTTTACTTTCCTTTTCCCTCTTTTTATTTCTTTTTTTCATCAAAGAGAAAAGTGAACGGAGGATGAAAATAAAACTTAAGCAATGAAAAATATAGATTTTTTTTTCTACACTTTTTTATTTTCTGCTAAAAATGAGATGGTAGACAAGAGTTTATCTGGTCTGAGCAGTCTGTAAGGTAATAGTTACATTTTTCTATGTTGTTCAGTAATTACTCTGAAAGAAGAGACACAGCTGATATTTATTTAATTCAGTAAGCGCACCGGAAGGATCAGCATTGCACGCTATGGCACAAAGGTTCCCACTGGCTCATGCCCAAGCTTGTTAAATGTTCCCCACATTCCTTTGCAACTTCAAATGGTATTTCTCAAACTTCAGGAAAATCGTAAATGAAATAAAACTTTTATTGAAACAGAAGTGAAACTAAATTAGTGATGAAGTGAAGTGTGTTGAAAATTTGGGTTGGTGACAGGTATTGATAAACTTTAGAGATCTGGCAGCTCATCCAAAATTTATCTAGACTATGTAAACAACCACATGTAAACCAGCAGAAATTATGTGTTGAAACTTTCATTAATTTTCAAATTATCAGAGTAGCTGAAGCTTAAATTCTTTCCCTTTCAGCTGGTGCCATTAAGGTCATATTTGCTTCTCTATTTAATAAAAAAATCCTAATATACAAGCAAACAAGCTAAAACTCAGCAAGACTTTTCCAAACCCCAACAAAATTTGTCTACATGATGACTGTTTCTTCCCCCTTCCACACTCTCAGGCTATGTAATTTCTGAAGTTTACCTTGTGTTTCTACACAATTGCACTATTTTAAGTTAATAAGTTCCTGAACTTCACAATTGTTTTCAAAAGAAGGTAAAAAAATTGTTGAAGATGACATGAAAAACAGAGATAAAAGGACTTTGTATAGTGCTCCCAAAATGAGCATTTCATTATAGCTTTTCTAATCAAAAAGAAAAAAACCTGTCACATGGCGCCATTTAAACATTGGTTATAATACACGAAAATAATTTCTGTGGAAATCAGTTTACTGTCACATATAAATTAAACTTGTAATTTTCTGGATTGTCTTTCCATGCAGCAATTTAATGCTTCTTTGACAAATAAAACTGACATGGTGAAGTCTGATAGAGCTTTCTTATCAGGAGGGAAAGTCTTGCTATGGTTGCAGGAGATCTAGTCTTTCCTTTCCAAATTAGCATGAGAGTAAGTTAGTTACCTGCAATTGATGTCTTTTCTTCTGAGAGAATAAAAGAAATTAAAAATTAATAAAGGTGATCTTAAGGAAAATAAAAGAACATTTTAACTGAGCTTATCAAGCCTAAGGCTCAGTAACAGTGTCTGCAGCTATTAGCTTTTTGTAAGACCAAACTTGATACAATGGACTCAGAATAAAACAGCTTTTTAAAAAAGTTTTATTTTGTCCCTGTATTATACTGTTGATGATTTCTCAAGTTTTTCTTTATATACCTGCTAAACTGAAACAATTGTCATGCACATTTTAAATTTCTAATCAAGGAGAGACCAAATTAATGTATGAAATCAGGCAGAGATAACACTTTTTTTTTTTTTTTTGCTTCTTATAAGCAGTGTTACTACCATTTATCACTCCATTGGTTAGTCAATCCTTTCAGGGAAAATTAAAATTTATTACTATTGGAAATCAGTCTGACCAGTCATAGATTTAAGTGTTGGAACCATTTTTTTCTTAAGAGCATCAACACAAGAAAAGTGAAGCATGTTGCAAACTTACAGTGTGGCAACTACTTTGTTTTAACTTGCTTTACTTCGCAGTGAGCTTGGACAATATGTATCAGTGACAGAGCTAAGGGTTAAAGGAGAATCAGGCCTGAAATATTGAAACAATTAAGTCAGATACATTCAGGTTTAAAGTTCACTAAATGTACGCCAGGTGATTAGATCCAGGTCCTGCTGTATCATCTGAAATGAAGACCATGAAATTCAAGTGCAGTTTTTACTTCAGTTCTGCTGTCATCTTCTAATGAGAAAACTATTTTATCTTTCCAAAACCTTGTCTCCAAAACAGGAAGGATATTGGGAGGGTTTTTTTGTCCTTTGTTTTTCTTGACTGTTTATACAGTGAGCTCCTTGAGGTAAAGACTGGTATTCCTTACAGGTTTACATGCTTTTAATAGAATTATGGTGTTGCATTGTAACACTTGATGTAAGAAAATAGGCATCTTACAAGACACTACATAGTCCTTACAACATTTGAAATCAGACATTTTTCTAAATCTGTGTTACTGTTTTCTTCTGAAGGAGGAGTGCCGGAAGCTGGCTTTAAATGTGTTGACTCAAGAACAATCATTTTTTGTTTCTATAAAAGTATGAAAGTAAGGTAAAAATCCAATCTCAAAGGGTAAGCAGAAAAACATGTATGCATTCCCTTCAGTAACGTGTTGCCAAATTATTCATAGTGTCAAATATATCATATGCACATATAAACATAATTTAATTTAATTATGAAGAAGGAGATTAATCTTCCAAAATAAAATTATTAGTGTAGAACATTTCCTGCCTTGTTCAATTTTGAAGATCAGCAGAACCTTTGAATTTCACTTTGTGGAACAACTCTATATATCAAAATCTGTTTTCATTCCTATTTAAGATAAAAATTAATGATCTCATTTTAAGAGTGCAGGTAAAAAGGAAACTCCACAAACATCTACTTCCAGGGCTTCATTTCCCTAATATGGGCTGTCTGCCCTACAGAGGTGATATAGATTTGGAAAGTAAAATGGTAGTTCCATATCTATATAGTGATAAAGTTTATATTTTGTGGCTTTTATTTATAAAACAGTCAATGACAGAGCCGTTTAAGAATAGTCCTGTTTCCCAGGCTTTTTCATTCACAGTTGTACTGCTGCCTTAATGGTGCTCATACAAGTGGATCAGAGGTGATGCTTTGAGGAAAGGACTGTCATAAACCAGCATTGATGCTGATGGTCAAGCTGTGCATTGGAGAACACTGGCCTGAAGTAGAGTCCAGCTGACAAATTGCTAGCAAAACAGCCATTAGACAACACAATACTTTAGATCTTGTGAAGATAACCTCTTCACAACTTTACTAGAAAAAATGCAACAAACAACTTCCTATTATTGGTCTCTTCCCCAAAGTTAGTCTCCTCCTTTGAATTTGTGTAAGTACTAGTTTCACAACCTGCAAAAATGCCTAGCACAAATATTTAACCTATTATTGTTGCTTTAGCCATAGAACAACAGAATAATTGAATCAAAGGGAGAGAACAAAAAAGCTGAAAGGTGTCTGTGGGAAAAGGCAGATAACATGGAGATTTGAGAATGATGAAAGACCCCCTGTTTGGCAGGAAAGTGGTTATTATGTTGCCTGTTATAGTTTTCCCGGGTCACGTAAAGTGTAAAAACTCAGTTGTAACATTTTTGCCTCAGAAAAGAAGTCCGTGGTGAAGACTAAGAAGAAACCAATGCAAGTGCTCTGAATCAGCCTTCTGATGAACTTATCTGACCATATATACAGAGATTAGCCTCATCAAGTAGCAAAGTGCCACAGGTTTTGCACATTCATTTGCTTTACCTAAAAGCAGAACTGAAGAGCAGACCAGATTTGATGTGCACTCAAGGAGAAAAGAAACAAGTGAAATTATCCAGGGAAGATCATCAGGCAAACAGATTTTCAGGTGTCCTATAAGGACCCCTTACACTTTCAAGCAATTATTAAAAAAGTAATGAGAACAATTTCATGAGTCTTTATTCTTGAAGGCTGAATTGTATTAATAAAGTTAATCTTAAACAAAATCAAGTTAAAGAGACACTAACAAGGCTCTCTTCTTTGGACAACTTTTCTGAAAGACAAAACAATTCTCTGCTGAAGTTTTAGTCAAATATTTATTCATTTACTCTTGAAAAGCCTCCAATAAGACACAGTTTCACACAGATGAACTCCCTCACTGTCACATTTTTCATTTTTTATTCCTTACAACAATATCTATGTTAATATTGTGATTTTTTTTAAATGCAGATAGAATTATTTTCTCTGATAACACAGCTGGCTAATGGATTCTTCAAGGAAAATGTGTATAAAAAGTCAACAATAGATAAATACTGGAAATATTCAAAGAAACAGTCTCATCAGAATCCTGATCTCTCAATATTTCACTGTGCATATGAAATGCCATTACTTTTAGGAAAACAGGTTATATGTTGAGTTGAAAACAGTGGCCTAGAAGCTTGGTTCTTGCTTTGAACAAGTTTTAATTTGACCCATTGGAAGGGTGAAATGTGAGTCTGAAGTAGACTGAATTAGACATTTTCACTGCAGTCTACAGTTCATCTTGCAGGAACATCTTTGTGCTAATTGTGTGCACATCATCTGGGCCTCTGGGGTAAAGAAAGAAAAAAAAGAAGCTGAAAAATTGGTCTGATAGTAAATAGGAATTGCTTCATCTCAGAACTATGACCCATGCCCACAGAAGGATTTATCTATATACATTCATTGATCCAACTAGATTATATATAGCTGCTCATGTGTGGATAATTTTTATTTGTTTTAAGTGGGTTGCCTGACCTAGAATAGAAAGAGGGGGGAAAAGCTTTAGTTGGAATAAATAAATAAATAATTAACCATTTCCACCTACATTTTCTAATTAACTTATGAGCTCCCCAGATCTGTCTTTTTATTTATTTACCTGTAATAACATTTACAACATATTAACTTTTATTTCTGAAGAGGCCAATTGTTTTTCACTGATCAGTATGAAAAGCAGAACTATGTTAAAGGTCAGTACTAAAGAGCTTTGTTGCAGTAGCACAGAGGTTGCCAAGACTGGAGTAATACAAGATTATCATCTTTATAAGGAAAAGACAAAAGAATAATTTTAAAGGTTGGGCCAAAAAGACATCAGCCCCCCTATGACTTGTAGCTTTATAAATATTTTGTGATGAGCTGTCAGTATGTGCTCAGCTTTGAAAGTTTCTGTAGATTGACTCAAGCATCATTCCCTATCATTTCATCAAATATCAATATAATTCTTGCATAATAAGGACAAAAACCAGTGCCTACAAAGCCTTACAAAAGTACAACTTTGCTGTCTGATAGCAAACATACTTTCCACTGAAGCAGTTCAGTGGACTGAGTTGACAATAACATGAGACAGCATAACATGAGAAAAAGGGGTGGAAATGTTACATATGCTAACTCCATTATTATTCTTACTTTTTCTGTAACAATTACATCTGGATTATTAATTACTAGACTTTTAAGATTTCAGTTATACTAATAATAAATTCTTGGCTTTAATTATATATTAAGTGTGCTTCCTCTTTGTCTATAAACAAGACTGAGTGTAACAAAGTCCAGAGTATTTATTGAAGTATGATACAAATAATACTGGTATTTTTGAAATGGTGAGCTATGGTTTTATGACTTCAGTTAGGTATCCTTACTCTTATAATCTAATGATTGAGAAAATGGAATGCAATGCTTTATTCAAGTAGTCAGCTGGGGAAAAATGTTGTGCTTTTTTTTTTTTTTTTTTTAAATCTACCTTGTTCTCTTGCTTGTTACGATGTTTTCAATAGAGGCAATAAATTTTATTTCATGTTTCTGCAGTCAAACTGCAGTGTAGTAAATACTAATACCTTACTGCTTTGAATTAAATTCTTTTGGCTGAGCTGAGCCAAGGCCAGAGCAAAACATTAATGTTCTGATTTCACAGAGAGCAGAAGAGGAGTATTCTGTGATTCACAGAGTAGCACTGACCCTTATGTACCTTTTGCGTCTGGGGGAGAGCTTTTCTTAAGACGACATCAGTTTGAAGGTGTCTGCCTGGCTTGTTTATTCTGCGTGCAGTGCTGTGAAGTTACTGCTTCTGTCCCCTTGCATATCACCACTGGAATGTTTGTGCAGCCACCGCCCACACTGCCTACATCTCTCAGAGAGGCTGTGACTGCGCAGCCATGTTAGAAATCACAATCTGCCTGGGCTACTCAGTGTTAGAGACAAATGTGCCGTCACCCAAACAGATGAGTTATTACAACTCCTGGCTCTGCAGCTTCTCAAGAGACTCCCAATGGTTTATGACAGACAACTGCTTCTGAACTCCTGTCAGGAGATGCCTTCTAAATAAATGGACAGTTAAATGCAAATGGTGCCTGAAGAAAAGGAGAAATGGGTTACGACTATTTCAAAGACTTGGAATTACCTTAGAGATCAAAAAAAGATTGTGATTTTAAAGAACTGTAGGTAGGTTATTTTCAGATTCCAAGGAATGAAAATAATGGAGGGAGGAACCTTCTCTGCTCAGCTGACTAGAGCCTGGCAGTTCCAGAAAGTAGGTATTTAACAGTGATCTTGGAAAGGGAAAGAAATAGGTACTAAATATCTTGAATTTACATTATGGTGTAAGTCACTTTACAAAAAGAAAAGAGAAAAAAAAATTATTGGAAATTTTCTTATCAGCTTAGTTAATACTACTAAAAATTACATTTACTTAATAAAAATACTAAATATGGTTACACATATAAAATTACAATGGAGTTGTTTTCATTCAGCTTCAGCTAAAATGCCCAGATCCTCAGGTGTCAATGGATATTGTAATTCCCAGGTGTGACCAAGAGGCATATAGTCATTGCTGCTCAGAGAGTCAGAACTTATTAGTCTATGCCCTGTTTCACATCAAACATTGGTGCTTCAGATATTTTGGCTCGTACAAACTTTGGGTTTTGTTTATTTATAAATAAATAATACATATAATAATCCTGGAAGCCAATTAAATTCTGGTCAGCTATTTATTCAAATTTTAGTGACTACAAAGTCAGCAAGTTTGTAGAAAGTTAGTTTCCTTGAGAATTTCTAATTCCTCTCTGAGCTTGTGATGTAGGGAACAAAAGTGGATTTGGAACAGCAGTAGGACTTTAAGTAGCAATATAGCAAATCTTTAACAAATGTTATACTAGGAATATGGTGACTTCCGCTTCAGGGAGGCTAAAGCATTGTCAAAATTTCACCACTGATTCCATATAAACTATGAAATGGGGCAATGCAATCCTCATGTGATATATAATAAAAGAAAGATTCTTTGCCAAAAAAGCTGGAAGAAATTCCTGAATCACCTACTGGGGACTCTTCTACTATACAAACTAATATGTTTTCACATAACTGTCCCCAACACTGAAACTTCTAGAAAAGCATCCAGGCTTGAGAAGACTTGAAAAGATTCTGAATCCCTTATTTCTCTTTGCAGATATTCCAAAATTTAATTGTCATCATTGTGAAAAGTGCATGTACTACTTTTGATTTGAATTTGTCCTAACCATTGGAACTACTGGTTCCTGTAGTGCCTTTCTTTTCTAAACAAACATTGATGCATGCCATCATAGAGACAGTGTGAATGAATGAATGAGCATATCCTAAGGGAAAGATGATTATTATTCATCAGTACTCAGAGCTGCTGATTAATACTTCATGGGTACCACACAGAATACAGAAATGAAGAAGAGTCAGTGATGATAACATGACCCATATCAGAAATATTGGCCAAAAAACCCAGGACAATTATTATTATTGTTTTAAACATATTTGTCTCGTGCTACTTAGGACTGCTCAGAGAGATACATAATTTCTTTCTTTTTATAGCCACAATCAGATAAAAATATGGCTGTCACATGCTTACAGGCAGAAGAGAGTAAAAAAAACCAAACGAACAGGAAGATACATAATAGTTTAAAAAAATAATAGAAAGATTTTGCAGCAGATTTCCACCTCTTACTTTGACTCAGGCAAATTAAAATGAGATATAACCTCAGTATGAAAGCTATATACCTTTTATGCAATGAATGTAGTAGCATTCTATTTCTTTGTACATTTTTTGCTAGCACTCTGAACTACTCCACAAACCTTTTTTCCAAGTTGTTATTTTCTTTTTAATGTCAAAGTTTATATAAGTTTTCTCAAATTAGCTTATGCAAAATTTCTTGTGCAAAATAATTTGAAAAATACACTCATGGGCAACTTTTTTTTTTTTTCCCCTCACATTATGGATTGTTTGTTCTGTTTTGCAAGTGTTTGATTAAAACTAAAACTAGAAAATAGGTGGCTTTGGTGCTTTTCTTACCAGGTATTGTCTTTCAGAGAATTGAATACTCTTAAATTTTAGAAGTGAGATAAGGCTGAAGAAGGCAGAGAGAGAGAGTGAACAGAACATCATACAAGGGAGTCTTAGATTTTTTTTTCTTGGTTTATACTCACCTGCCTAATATGCATGTCTTTCCCAAGATGTTACGTTTCAAGAAAAAGAAACAGCTATATCAAGATTAGCTGGTTGGATTTGCTCTTTTTCACACATTTTCAAAAGAATGTGTCCATTTGTCTACAGTTTTAGCCATGGTATGTTGAGAGTAGAGCAAAGTTCACTTAAAAACCTATTTACTGGGCTTGAGCAAATTCTTCATTACCTCTCTCTAAACAGCAATATGTAGGAGTTAACTGGATTGTTTTTGTCCTACTGTCTGTTCAAAGGAAAACACCTGAATGCTGACCAAAAAGTTAAAAAATTGATTACTTCAATTTTGGCATGTCACCGTAACCCTTGACACAGTTGCGGTTTGTATATCTCAGACTCCTATTTGTAGTCCTGGCACCTTTGTTTATTTGCACTGCCAATAGTATACCAGATTCTCTTTTTGGAAGGCTAATTTCACAGTCAACTTCTCCTACATAGCTCTGCTGCATCATGACAGATGAAATCTGGAAGGGGATCTTATCCCTTTAGACTGAATGGAAAGTCTTAATAAGAAGGAGTAAAAAGAAATAAATGTGCTTGTATAGATGCACAGAGAATACATTTTTTCACCCTCCAAAGAGAAAACTCAGACACTCATGGGGGTGGGGGGCTCTTTAATTTTTAGAAGAAAAATTATGTGAAAAGTGACAAACACATCGTTCAATTCAAAGCCAGCAGTTTTGGGGGTTTTTTTGTTGTTCTTGTTTTGTTTTTAGAAGGACGTTAAAATTATTTCCAGTTTATAATTAATTTTTGCTGTGATTTCTCTATGCAATTACAACTATCTGAGTTGTAATGAAAAGCAAACAGCTGGGATTCAAGAATGGTTGTGTTCTATACTGTTTAAAATTTGAACTAGTACTTGCAGTAAATGTATTTGAGTATTAGCCTAGTCCTATCAAACATATATTATAGACAAATCTTAGTAGGAACACTTGGTCACAGTCATCCAAGCTTTACTGGAGCAATAGCATCCCATAGCAGCTAAATTTGGGGCCACACCTTAGCCACTCATTTCCAAAGGAAGCTCTAATACAAAATTTGTTTTACTTCTGCTCTGGTTCATTATTTATTTTATTTGAAAGGGGTTACTAAAGCTTTGATTTCAGAAGCACATTCCAAACACTGAAGGCAATGGTGTACAACTTTTTTAAAAAACAAATCACATATCTTTTGAGGTTTGCCTGTGAGAGATTTTGTTCTTGATTAACAGAAGAAATATACAAATGAACGTTTTAATCCAAGCCCTGAAACTGAGAAATTCTTCACAGGCCTGAGAACACGGTATCTTAACTACCAATAAAAAAAAAAAAAGAAAAAAGCACAAATTCTGCCAAAAATGTAAAGACTTCCCCCACCCTGCCCCAACAGACCCTGAGGGACGAGTCAAATTCTTAAAGTGGATGAACAGAAGGAGCAGAATAGCCAAATAACCAGTTCTGTTCAACTTTTTATTACAAGGCCAAAATTCAGTTCTGAATAAAAGTTAACACTAAAAGATGAAAAGTTAAATAAACATCAAAATTAAGGGATATTACATATGAAGGACTTCAGTCTTACACAAAATATTTATGATAATAAATGAAGTTTGAAGAGAAGCTGTTTTACTAGAGAAACTTGTCATATATTTTGGAACACAAAGGTTGGCATCCAAAGAATATGCAAAACATTAACATATCTTAAAGTAGCAGATTGTCCTTGATAAAAGACCTAAAAGTCTAGCAGGACCAGATGTCATGGCTAAAGTTTCCTTTGCTTTCAATTCTTTACTTTTGCTTTTGTTTGAAATAAAAAAATTACATCAAATCCTTGCAGATCAGTAATATTATGAAGAGAAATTATTCCCAAATGAAATAATATTATTCACTAAGATATGTAAAATATTTTGGGACTTGGGCTTTTTTTTTTTTTTTTAATATATAGAAACACGCAATTTATTAGATTGGGAATTGAGAAGTAGCTATTAACCTAAGGGAAATTGTAGGAAGAACAACATTTCTAGACAACCAAACTCCAATGTCAAAAGACTTATTTTCTGGTTTATGCATGAAAGACAGAATAAAAGGAACAGAAAGAAATTAGATATCTCATTTTCTTGCCCATTCTGTTAAGAACATCAAAATACATTATATTTTATGTAAAGAAGAACCTGAAAAAACTCCAAGGGTTGGTGCAAAGTTGAAGTAGCATCCAGTGCAATCTTGTTGGCATAAGTTAAGAGTTGCGTTGGAATTCGCTAAGTGAATACCATATAGTTTGATGTGACCTATTATTGAGATCACTTTTCTCCAAATGTGGGGGTAATCACTGTCATCTATATAGATGGGGAAGATCATCATCTTCACATACCTTCTCATGCATTCAGATGCTGAAAGCAACATGGACTTAGGACAGGGTTAATCACCCCAGAATACCTACCCCTAGGCATATTTACTTCAAGCCTGCAGATAGCCTAGAAGTCTAATTCAGATGGATGCCAAACTCTTCCCCCATTCAGTGGGATGCCTTATTTTTCATATCCTGACACTGCCAATATTCTCTCTTTTCCAGATAGGCCTATAGTAGGAAAACAGTTACTTGATGCATCATGGGTTAACTAACGTAATCTTCAATTTCTCTACTGCAAGCCTATGCAAAGCTCACTGCCCCTAACTGATTTATTGATTTATTCATAATGAGAAAACAGTGTGCATAAAGCAGATGCTAAACATAATGAGCCATAATTTAAACCCAAACGGGATCAATAGCATGGCTAACAGAAAATTATTGTTGTAATTTAATAAGTTTTTAAAGGTGCCATGGTGGTAGGAACTGGTTCTTTCATTAATAAACTCTGCAGTGCATGAAGATAACAGGGCCATCTTCTTTCCCTAAAGTATTCTGCGGTGGCAGGAGGAAAAAGATTTTTTTTTTTTTTGGTAAAAGAATGAGAGTGATGAAACCATACAGGGTTTACTGTCTGTTCAAAGGAAAACACTACGCTTGTTGATAATACACACTGTGGCACTTCAGAAATTCAGTGCAGTGGGACTGCCCTATTGAGCGTATCCTATTTCAGAATCTCTACTGGTTGCACTTACAGCACATGAAACTGGATTTCGTCAGTAGTCACATCAGCCTATTCTGTACCATGAGGAAAAAATGTCTGTCAAGCAAAAGTATCTTTTAGTATGTTATTGCTTCTCTATTCAAGGGGATTATATTCTTTTTCTTCTGTGTATAAAAAAACAAAACAAACTGATTTTATTAAAGATGGGGCTAACCTCCCAAGAGTGAAGTTCAGAAGGACTGACACGCAGAGGTTCATTTGACCTTAATGTAGAGACTAGATAGAGAGCTGGACATAGCTGATTTCCACTTAATAATAGGAGCCAAAGCTTTGGGGTTTGTTCTGGCTCATCTTTAATTCTACTGCCTTTTGATCAAAATAAATAAATAAATAAATTAAACCAACTCCTTTTTAGCCATAGGCAGTGCACAGAAGAGAATAAAAGCAGGCTACACTCTAGCAAAACTCAGGGGGAAAGTCCACATAGAGAGATGTGGGAAACCCAGGGACTGCTAGCAGATGGAAGCATTGAACTGAGCTGGGGCTGGCAGCCTGGGCACAGGCTGTAAAAGCCAAAGAGCTCCTACAGTGCTGAACCAAGGTTACACAGGGCAAAAGTGAATACTGAAGAGTAGTTCCAGCTTCACTTTTGAATAAGCTGCTCACTTTTATTCTTTCTTTCTGGCCATTTTGTCTTCTCTCTTTTTATTTATTTATTTATTTTCTTCGAGCACAAGCAAGTCAAGTCCCTGGTGTGTTTCCCCCTCCTCCTTCTACAGAAAATTCTAGTAAATTACTGACACAGAGATCCTGGTTCTTTCTCTTCACTTTAAGCATTCATTGACTACGGTAGAAATACAGCTGTGCCTTTGAAGCTCAGTTAGTGTAAATTTAAGAAGAAATTTAGGCAGATCTGGGTTTTGCTGGGTGTGATGAATCTCAATACTTTCAGAAAGATACAGATATAGCAAAGATCTTTCTTGCAATATTTGAAATTCAAAGTAAATTTCTTTTAATTTTAAAATTATGATTTAGATTACCTGTGGCATTTGTCTTATAGTAAGTCCTTGACTAGTATGTAGACTTTTGGCAATATTTGACCCATTTATTAAAACAATATGTATAGACTGCATTATGAACTGCAAGCATTTTCTATCAAACAGCAAAGAAAGAAGAAAGAGAAAGCAGAGCAAAGGAAAAAAGGGAGAGAAAGTGATAAGAAAAAAAATACTCTAAATAAAGGGAGTTAGTGATTGTAGTTTATATATTATACATGTAATGTAATTCCATGTAGACCTGTATGGAATAAAGGTGTTCTAAATTTCTATCTGTAGAGATTTTTGCACCAATAAGAGCAACAATTTTTGAAAAATAAGAAAAAAGTTTTCATCTGTCTTTAAAAGAATAATCCCCATTTTCTCAGCCTAGAAATTTTTGAATTGTAGAAGCAAGAGGCATGTCTGTCCATGGCTGTGAAATGAACTTTCAAAACAAGTGTGTACATTCACTTTCAAAACAAGATTTTCAAATTGGCATTTAGCCATCAACTGGCTGTGGCTACCATCTTTCTTTAAATGTTGCTTCAGCAGAGACACTGTGATCCTGAGCAATTGTGCTAGAGCCTGAATATACCACTGTGGTTTTAAAGAAAACCTGTTCAACTATTGACAAAAGACAAAAGAAAAGTACTTTCAAACTGAATATTTACATAGCACTGCCTTGTGAACTTTGTACTGTATGTATCATATATGTCCATAATAATACAGGAAAAAAAAGATCTTCATCTTCTTCCAGCCCCCATGCATAGATCTGGTGTAGCTGCAGTGATGTTTGAACTCCAATAGTGTCATATGTGAACTCCAATAGTGTCAACAGAGCAAAAACAATCATTCACTATGCATTTTGGAAGGCATGTGTTTGTGATCAGATACATGAACTGTTAAGTTGGAGACATAAAACAATGTAATAAATGCTTAATTCTGAGGACTGCTCAACACGCCTGGAAATTTTAAGAGGGTCTGGATTACAAAAAATGAGCAGTACTGATTTCAGTTTAGGCTTCCCCCTCAGGCTGCTTAACCTTCTCTACAACATGTAAATGATAAACTTTTAATAGTTTATTTTTAACAGATATGATGTCCTGTGGCTTTAACCACTGTTCTCTGAACAGCATGAACACATGAAAGTTTGAATCCTCTGAGAATTAGGAATAGTAATCATTCTCTACCATATAAGTGAAAAAAAAAATAAGGCATGATCTGAGGACAAGGCTAGAAAGAGTGCTTTGCAAAGCTAGAAATTAACTCAAATTTCCTAAATTTAAGTCCAGCACCTTAATTGCAATAGCATCGGAAATCTTGGAGCACTGCTATCTAATTAGAGCAGTAAGATCTAAAGAAACGGGAGCATTTAATTTTTTCTTTTCAGTAGAAGAGTTTTATAATACTATGGGAAAAGTCTAAAAATACCATAGGATACTCTGACCACTCTGTTTTTGTCTTGTCAAAGGAGGATGCCACTGAAAGATCCCAGGGAATATTGTGTAGGAAGAAATGTAATTATAAGCATAGGAACACATCATATTTTCATGGTGTACTGAGATAACAAATAATAACATTAAAATAAGTTTATTTGCAACTAACCCAAGAGTTTATATTACCTCAGCTGCCTGACATAATTGGGATCTTGCATTCTCTATATGAAAATACATTTCTTCACATTCACTGAAGCTGAAAGAAGTGCAGGAGTAACATATAACACCTTTGGGCTTAAAGGAAGAAGCAACAGCCTGGGATTTGAGTTGGTACTTTTAAAGTTGGCTACTTCCTCCAACACTGCATTAATTTGAACAGAAAACCAAGATGAACCGAAAGACCAGCAAATCCTTTTTCACTGACACCATTCTACCGACTACTGTTAGAGTATGATAATCTCAGGAGAAGGCATTTTCCTTACAATTATTGCAAAAGACATAGACACTCATTTTTCCTATAAATAAGGGAAGTTATTATAGTTGTAAGGGAATATTTTAAGTAGTTAAAATGTTTAAAATACAATCAAATATCAGTAATCATGCTTTTATGTTTTATTTCTACTGTATGTCATTATGAAAGGCATAGAAATTTGGAGCTGAAAATCTACAGGTCTGGTAAGGATGTAAGGCCAGATGATCATAAAAATCTCTCATGGTCTTAAAGACCTACAAAGATTGATTCCTCCTGGGAAGGAATCTATAAGTGTAGCACTCTGGTTAATAATGAGCAGGTGTCAGTTTGGTTTGGTTTTGAGAAAAATAATTCATGTTACATCATGAGCATCATACTTAAATTGTTAAAGATGGGTAATTTTGCCTTGGCCAATTTTGTTGTATGCCTTACTTTCAAGCTTGATCATTCACCTCTTTGTGTTGGCATTCTTACTTTGTCTAGCTGATCCTTATAAAAGTATCATTTTTTATCTGGTATTGCAGCATACTAATCCATCTGCATGCCTCTACTGGCAGTACTGCAAGAACAGCCCCATAAGCTACATCAGCAATTATCATTTCACATCAAAGTTCAGGTGTGGATCACAGTTCAATTGTATGCAAGAGCTGCTGACTTGAACAATCTGATCTACTGTGGTTGCCAATGCAATGAATACCTTGGATCAGATATTAATGGAAATAACAAGCTGAGAATAACGGCTAAGACTATGATGCCTTGAAGAACAACTGTGTCAGGCTACAGAATTGAGAGGAACATCAGGATACAAGACAGTTATGATTTAAATACCAGATATGAGCGAGAATCTGCAGTTCATTATTCTTGGAATTTTAGACAGGAGGATTTACACTTGTGTAGGCCACGTGTTTGAAAAAGTGGAATATTTGAACAAGATTCATAGGACAGAAATTACCAAATGAACAAAGTTAGTGTCTAATTTTATAGGGAAAAATGAACTAATAGAAACAAATAACGAAGTTTTTTTTCTTCTTTTTAAATCTTAAAATGTAGAAGCTTTCAACTTCTGTAAAGCTCTGCATTTATTTTGTCAACATTCATACAAAAATAAAGAAACCCTGACCAGACTGGAATTTGAAAATCATGCTTTCACAAATAGTGACGAATACACACTATGTTATTGTCTGCATAAAATGTTGGTTTTGTGAATCTCTTCATCAAACTGTAAAGCTATTTCCTTAAAAAAAAGTGGAATGAAAATAAAGAATATAAAGTTTTTTGCCTAATCAAACATCTTGTTATTTTAGCTATACCTTGCTCCTTTTCGTTTTAGTGTGTTAACATAAATTATGCCATAATATCTTGATGACTAGGTCCGTACCTGGAATCATTCTCCCATAATTCTAGGCCGATACATAATGCTGAAAGAAGGAAATATCCATCCCTCTGTCTTTCCCCTGCTCCAAATAATGTCAAAATAAAATGAAACAACAGGACTATATCTTCCAAGATATCTATCATGAGAGGAGAGTTATGTACATTTTTCAGCTCTTGCATTGGTCTGCGTATACCCAGAAGCACAAAATATGATTATCTTGATCTGATCATGGCTAAAATACATTTTGTATTAGACCTGGAATTATCCTATCCTATTAAAATTATTTTGTGAAAAAATATGAGTATCACTTACTGAATCCTTATAGCAAAGAGTTCCACAGGTTATGATTAGATGCATACTTTTCCCTTTTTCCTAACTATAAAAAATATGCCTACTGTTATTTACTTGCATTGATACAAAATTTCTTTCTTAGCTCAGAAACACAACCACAAATACACGAATCTGCAAAGTGCATGCTGACAGACTCTAGATGGCATATTTGCTAAGGCATGTGTCCCTGACCTTTCTCAGTGTTACCAACATAGAAGCCAATCATCAGAGTTTTTTTTTACCAGATAAAGTCCGCCATCAATTCAGTACTGTTAAGAATAAAGGGTTTAATTTGATTCTACAGCACATAAAGTCTATACAATGATATAATTATAAATAAAATAATTCTTAGGTGCTTGCCATAATTCTTTAGATGCACATATATATAATAAGTTCTTAAAAACTAATTATAAAAATTCTATCAGTACTTAAGGCAAAACAAACACAACCATCTCAAAGTTAATCACATACAAAAAAGGAAGATACTTTTGTTTACGTTTATAGAGACACTTCTGCTTAATTTTTTTTTATTGTTTCAGTTCTGACTTCTATCAGAACATCTCATTTTAATAGAAGTACAACACCATCAAATATAAGAAAAACCATGACGTATCAAACTATGACAATTTAAAATTCCACCAGGGAGACAAATGGGCTGTAGACAGCAGAATATAAGTATTATTTTGAGATGTCCAAATAACTGGAAAATGACAAGTTACACTATGCAACATACATGATTAATTAGCAAATTCACATCCTATAGAGTATACATCTGACTTGAACGTGACCCTCTTCAATATGGTTCACCCTTTCTAATGTTTTTTTGCAGTATTCATGCCTTTGAGCACATTCCATTTACGCACATAGACCATGGGCCAATTGTAGATATTTCTCCTGTCATAACAAAAAAAACCCTCTGAAGCTAAAGTTTGTGTTAACCATTCTACTCATTCCATTTCAACCAAAGCCTAGAGCCCATAGCAAAGCCAACCCAGCGAGCCATGTAGAGCCTAGAATTCATAAACTGAACTCTATTTTTCAGTTAGGAGGCTCCTGTTGGTCTCTTCAGTTAAGCAAGTTTACTGTTATAAAACTTTATGTAGCAAAGTTTACTAAAAATTATTTTAAAAGGAACAATTATGTGAGAAAGTCAGGATTACTCATTAAATCAAGTGCACTTTAGTACAGCAGAGCCCACATGACTATCAGGAACTTGAAAGAAATGAAACCCGCTACTGGTCCAGATAACTCATTTTTCTAGGAAGCAGGATTTTGTTTATTTGGGTTTTGGTTTTTTGTTTTTTAAATAGTGATTCATTCTTCTTGGATCAAACTAAACTTTGCAAGTACTGCTTACTTATACTTTTTTTTTCCTTATAATTGAGTGAAAATTTCATGTTTAAAAGAATCTGAGGACAGAAGTTAGCCAAGCATATCTGATTTTTCTACAAATTTACCCAAAATTTAGCCAGAATTCACTCAAAGCAAGTGGTAGATCAAGACCCAGACTCAGTTTAGTTCTCACTTGCCTAGAGAAACATCAAAAGCATGATCTAGATATTAGGTCTTTTTGCCAAGGCAAACCACAGTTTTCATGAATATGCCTGCTGCTCTTCCTCTAGCTCTTCAACCTATTAAACAGCAAAATCAGGAATGAGAATACCACTGCATGAGAATTAAATGAAGAATAACTATTTAACATCTCTGTATAATACTGTTTATCTAGATTCAAATTCACAAAGTATAAAGACAAATTTATGCCACTAAATGTAGATTTTTCTATCAGATTGACTCGTGGATTTTGACTTGATCAAGAAAGTCAGAACTTGATCCTTCCTTTTAAGCTTTGTATCAGGCTAGCTCTCCACAGGTCCCAGTCTCTGTTTGTTTCCTTCTAGAGGATGGCTTTTATTGTCCTGTCTTTTAGTGTGAGTTCAGCTTTTAGTTTGAGACAGGAAAGTTTGAGGAAAATTATCAATGGAGGCGACCATGCCTGGGACATATAAGGTCATTGGTAGAACTAAATCGATTCAATTTTTTTTTTTTTGTTTAAAGTGTAATAACCTTTCCATATTATGTTGTTTTTCCAAGATAGAGGTCACAATATTGGTTTCTTGGGAAATTTGATGCTGAGCTCTTGTTTACCCAATGATGTGAATTTGTTTATGCTTTTCAGTATATGCAGTTACTAACTGGAGGTTTGAAACACAAAGTGTCAAGGAACTATCTAAAGGTAATCAAGGGACAGTGTGGTAAGCCTCCACAAAACAATATACTAAATAATTCTTAGATCAGCACAGAAGTAGTTTCTTCCTTGCCTAAAGGATAATTGTGTCGACAGCATTGCCCACTTGGAAGATACCACAAAATGTATCAACAAACAGATGTCATCACAAAGGACATTTCAGTACACTCCATAATAACTCCTTTGGACAAACCATGCTTCTCTTAAAAGCCTACCTTATTTATCTCAGAGGTTATGTTAATGCATGCCTAATAATATTATAGATTTACTACTTGATATGGTGGACATTATCATGAATTTAATACTGTTACACAGGAGACTGCATACTGCATCTGCCCTTCCATCTGTGATGTTTCACAGGACTTCTGAATATGATAGGCTGCCTTCTCTTAATTGTTGCTCAAAACAACTAGAGAAGCACTGTCATAGCATTTAGACCCTATTACCTGGATCTTGGGAACATGAGCTAAATTATGAAAAGCAAATAAAATAAGTTTAGTTAAGTGATAATAATAATTTTTAAAAAAGTGACCTGGAACTACTACCATGCTATCTGTCTATATTATTGAATAAATAAATCCAGGTCTGGAGAATCAATAATGTTCAGAACGTACGTCAGTAACTTGAGAGTACTTGGAAACTAGCCCTCCACAGCAAAGCAGAAAGTCACAGGACTGATGTAATCTTCACCATTCATGAGGAAATACCACTAAAAGGTGCTAGGAAATGCAACCAAGGATCCAAGAAATCATTCCCTTCAAAAACACAGTGGCAGATCACAAGACCCAGACTATTTTGCTCAGTACTATAAACAAATCATGTCTCAAAAAAATTGACAAGGAAAAAAGTTATGAAGATCTGTCTTTCATGAGCAAGTCTGTCTGCTTCAGGCTAACCAAAGACCATTAGAATGCAATCTATCTTCTTGGATCATCACATGTAATACATTGTTTTATAGCAATTTCTGCCTTTAACTGCATTCTCCTTTGGGTTCAGCAACAAAGTACCTTGGAGCTTTTACCAGGATTCTTTCAGAAACTGCAGGAATTCGTACATTATATGTTCCCAAAAGGAACATACCTTCTCCAAAGGTGAATGCTATTACTGGCTTTTTCATGACACCAGAGGTTAATTGATTCCAGCTAAATAAATAATATGTACTCCGGTCTCTGGTGACTGTAGGCCATTTGAAAGGAATATGGAAACCAGTCCTGCAATGGTTATTAACCCTACGAACTCTACCAAGTATCAGTTGGCACCTGATGCTATAAAGAATCCAGACAGTCAGCAGATAACTGGTTCACCAAAAACAGTCCTGAAGCTTCTGCAGTGCAACTATTCAAACCAAATAGGAAATACATCCTTAGGCAAATCCCAGTGTACAGACATACAAACTGTCATCCTGTACCAGCCAAAAAACTGTTGATTGAAAGTAGAATGGTTTTCAAGAACATCTTACAGAAGACATGAAGAGAAGGAAATGTGTTTTTCAAAGGTGCCTTACAATACATCTAATAGAACTTCAGGAAGGAAAAATATTATATTACCACAGCATGGTATATTCTTTTTAGTTCCATGGTTATATAACTTTTGTTTCATATATAAGCTTAACACTACAAATGGCATAAAAATATATTAATCACTGTATGGGAAGGTGTCAATGTTAAGAAAACAGTTTATCCCTACTGAACTACCACTTAGCAGAAGTTGCATCTAAACAGCATTCATAGATAAGACATCTTTAAAAAAAAACATCACTTAAGTTTACTGCCTCGGTGATATCACTAGCTGGCTGTATGATTTTTGGATCACTGACTATAAGAAATATAATCAATTATGATGATTTTTTCCTTCAAAATGGAGATACTCCCTGAGTTGGAAATTAAGCTGAAAATCCAATACTACTTCTGACACAGATTACTAAGAACAAATACACCAAGATGAGAAATGCTTACTTTTATCACATTTCTTTTTAGAAGATGCCCACCTAAAAATCACATGTGGAAAAGAGGTAAGGACTTTAACAGCTGACATAATAAGATAAACAAGACTCTCATCTCTATTAGTGACCTGTAATAGTTGTTTAGGAAAAGAGCCTAAGCAACAGGTTATAACCACCACATCAGCTCTTAGCATATCAGTGGTTTAATGAACTCTCAGTTAATACTTTTTTTGCATATATTTCTCTAAACCTCTTCTGAAACCACTTGTAATGCATTCTGCAACATATTGTGCCTGTGAGTACTAAAATTTTTTTCTTTTTATTATTTTTAAAGTTGAACTTGCTACCTTCTAATGGGGCATCCTTAATAAAAAACAATAGTAATACTCTTATTTTTTTTGTTGTTATTCATAATTTTAAACATTTTATTATATCTCCTCTCATGTGTTCTTGTGTACAGAGTTTCTTGTTGTAAAAAAGCAACCTCATACCTCTAATTATTTGTGTTGTTCTCTGTCTTTTCTTGTTCTATTATATCCTGTTTTGAGGTGGGATTAGCAAAATTTTTAAAGACCATCATAATAATGTTTCCCTGTTTTGTTTGTTTTGTTTCTTCTGAATAGTTCCTAATATTCTATTTACTTTTTTTACTGTTCCCACAGGCTGAGTCCACTGTTTGAAAGAACTAGTCACAGTGATTCTGAGATCTTTCTCTTAAATGATAAGACCTAATTTAGCTCATATCACTGTTGAAGTTATTTTTCTTATACACGTTACTTAACAAAGAATTAGGAAAGGATTATCGGATTATCTGTTATAGGACCATTTTAGTCGGGACTTGTCTTGACATCAGGCTTTGCTCTCCCAGTCAGGAACGTCATCCTTCTTTTCTTTTAAAAGGAAACCACAGCAGCAAGATGCCTGCCTGGATCCAGAGCAGCTTATAATGTCACAAGTCAGACGTATAGGCAGTGATCTTTAGAGACTGGGATATTCAAAATTAGATGTTACAGAGGAGTAGGACATTCCAGGAGGAAAAGGAACAGAACAAAGAGAAGAACCCAGAAGCTGGAATGGCAAAAAGGAAATATAGCAGAGAGGAAAGGAAAAAAAAATCTTGGAAGGAAAAGAACCCAGAAGAAAACAGGAAAGTGAGAAGAAACCAAGCTTCTCTTTGTCTTTGTTTTTTTCACAAGCCTCACAAGGCCTGTGAGTCAGCAAAATGCTTCATGCACTGAGCACAGGTGTAGGTTATCTACAGGTTAAAGGCTGTCTACAGAGTATGTTGTGAGCTGAGGAATAAGCAAAGTGAATAAAGGAAGGATCACAGCATTTCTGGTGAAAGTGTATTTTTGAATTTCTTAATGGATTATATATATGGGCAATACTTTTCATCCCACTTTATTTACTTTCAATTTTTTTTCACATTCTCTTTTTGGTTTTCTGAAAGGGTTTTTGAGGGAAATTTAAATAAGGTATATCTGTCAAGTTACCTGTATTGAACATTTCAGGAAAAGTGAAAGAATGATCATTTGATCTTTCTTTACAAATAGTGTTCCACATACTTCCTGAAGCACCATTGCCACTATCATAAAATTTTATTTTAAGATTATTATTTCTGAATGTTCTTGGTACCCAAACAAGAATTTCCAGCTGAACAATATGTTGCCTTATATTTACCAAAAAAACCCAAACATAGATATGTTATGAAAAATAAAAACCATGGCATCTATGCTAGTTGTATGTTCACATACTGAGAACAAGAAGGAAAGTACTTGATAAAGAATTAATGGATTTTTTAAAATTAAAGACCAAAATAAAAGCAAAATATATGACTTGTTTAGGGCTATTTTTTAAAAATAAAGCAAACCCAAAATAAAATAAGGTTTCCATATAGCTTGAACTCTTTCATGATATAAAAGTTAGTTACTGAAGTTAGTTATCCACAGATTAAAGTGGATATACCCTTTGTCCACTGAGATTTCTGTATCAGACAAGAAGACTGCTAAATTGAAACAATCTTGTGAGTCACTTCACAGTTGAATAGTTAAAGTAGAAATAAGTATAATGTTGCTGAGCAAATAATTTTCTGCTATGAGGTACAGGACAGTTTAGTGGTATTACAGGATACTCAGTCACTCTGTGGCAAGAAAGGAAAATTATGTAAGCTGCATTTATAAAATGATTTATCTACTGGACTAAAATTAATTTAATGGTACCCAACTTCATAAAATATAGTCAGGTTATTTCCAAAGATTGGAATAAGTGCTGAGTAAGAATTTTATTTGGTTGTACTTTAGCAATATTGCCACAAAACATAGATTATTCATAAATAAATAAAAACTGTATCATAGAAATATACAAAATACCCATAAGCAAAAATTACTCTTAGTCATTGACAGTCTCCATTATGCTCATCACTAGAATAAATTTTCAAAAGTGAAATTAGGCATAATATTTTCTCTCAGTTTATTGCATAGATTAACTGGACAGTGTTTTGTGCACCATATTTTCCTGTCAATAAATGTACTTGCATTATGCTGTCAGAAAATTAATCCAATATTTTTTTTTTAATTTTCAGCTACATCCTTCCCATTTCACTAAATCCAAATCCATAGATTAGAAAGGTTACATCTTAGCTGAGCTAGCTATTTCTGTGATAATGATTATTTGAACTGTTTTGTAGTGGCTTGTGGAAGCCATTGTAGATTATTGAAGCCATATAAGGAAGCTGAGAAAACATTGCACTTTTACCCCAAATGGTAAATAGACAATATATTTTATAATACTAAAAGAAGAGTCTTGCAAACGGTATCTTCTTAGAACAACTGTTACTTGTAACATTGGTATAATACAATAGTCACATGGAACTATATAAACATTTTATTACAAGACAAATAACTTATATGTATGCCCAAATAGTCCCATCTCATGAAGTGTTCCACCATCCATGGATCTGTTAATGTATCAGTTCCCACATTACAAAGCCTGATAAGCTGTGCAGTACTTTATGTTCCTATGAATAATTCACTGAAGTACTTCTCTTCACATCTGTGCACAGGATACCTCTACCTACCTATCACATCTCTCCATATGTCTCCCTAACTTTGTATCATGACATGCTTCTGGTCATTCGCCATGGTTCAGCTCTGCTGACTTCCCTTTCTGCCCTAGGAAATTTTTTTTTATTTTATTTTAATTTTTTTCCCATGTTACTCCACAGCTTACCTGTCCTTAAGTGATTAAGTCGATACATAGCCTTTCAGAAAGCCATCCTTCCTTTTCCAATCTCTGCCTGGATAGTGTAAGCAATTCTTCTCAGCCATCCTGACGTTGTTTCATCAACTGTCTTCCCCAGCTTCTGATCTGTCTGAATAATTCTTATAACTCTCAAAAATTTTTCAACCCTTATGGTGGGGTATATTTCAGTATGGTTCCACTTAAGCTTAAGTGCTTCTATGCCCAGCTTTGTAAATCCCATTCAAAAGTTCAATCCAGGGTAGAAACCTCTGAGGGTGTTATCTCTCGATCAAAACCTAATTCTTGATTGAATCTGAACAACTGTATTGGAATATAACTAAATAACAGAAGGAAAATTTTCTTTTTGAAGACTGATGAGCAATTCCATTTACCAAGTAAAAAGTATAAATCTGTGGTTAATACAAACTAAAAGTGCAGTTAGAAATGTGGTAAGAAAATGATAAGAGGTATATTTGTCCTTCCGTACATGACCAAAAGTTAGCCCAGTATACTAGAGGAGAATGTATGTCTACACCGTTATGTAATAGTAAGAAAAAAGAAATATTATGGAGTTACACTTTTCTATGAAGAATTCCAGATTTGCCACAATTGCAGATGAAATGTAGGATTGTAAATATATGGCTTCTTTTATGTTTTTGTAAAGGGTCCAAGATGTACATATGAAAATGAGAGCTATGAATGATGATTTTAGTGCCCAGACTAATTCAACCTAAGATCCTAATTAAATTTTGAAAGTGTCTCTCTCCATAGATTTAAGTTGTCAACAACTCTTAATACAGGCACACAACTAAAATTTGGTGCTATGATGAATCTCTTTGTAGCTTTCAGATAGTTTCCTTCTACAATGTGATCTGTCCATTTCTTCCTTTTGAGTTTTGGTATTTTCATGTTTGCATCCAATCACACCACATTTACATAGAGCCTAACCTGCATTAATGCATTAATGCATTTCTTAAGTTTTTTATAAGAGTAGCAGAGACTAGAGTCTTTGCAAAAAAAGCCTTTGTGCAATGAAAGACTGCCAGAAGAATGTCTCTGATAAACATAGGGAGCCAAATGCAATCAAATCCAGGACTTGATTACAAATATTAAGCTCCATCTCTTCTTTACTTTATCATAGCATACATTTTACAGATTTCTCTTAATTTAGCCAGCTGTTAGGACTAGAAAAGATCAGACTTGTAGGATCAGTGTATCCATTTCTCTCTTCTGTGGCAGAAAGATCTTAGCTTATGGTCATGATCAGCCACGCTGTAAAACATTCAAACTTGTATGTTCTGAATGTTACGTAGTAGCTACTCTTACCATGCTTTGATGCCACCCTTCTGCAAATTTCTAGCTTCATATAATGAACAAGATCTAGAATTTGTTTTAATTTCAGCTCTCGTATTTAGTTGATATTCCCAAACCATAACATTTGACTGATGCATTGGAATGAGGCACCACAATAGCAGGTTTTCTTATGGAAACACTCATTGCCAGAGAATATCAATGTCTTGCTAACTACAGGAATACTGTAAATAGAGTCTGCCTGGAACAACTGTTATGTATAAAATTAGCACAGTTAAAAATTCACACACAGATACAGAACCATAGGTCTATTTATTCATTCTGGTTTACTTCTTGAGGGGGTATGTTTCCTTCAAATCTAAGCAACAACTAACAGGTGATGGCCTGGCCACATTTTACTTGTCTTTGGGCTTTACAAACAACTGTTTGATGTGCAAGAGAAATCAGAACCTTCAACATTTAAGACAGACAGGAGCATATGCAGGTCTCTCTGCTGTCATTCATAACTGCAGTACTAGCAGAAGAACTCTTCAGACTGAAGAATTTAAAAACTGAGGGATAAGACACACGTGTAAAATCCTTCATCTACAAAAGCGGTATATGCACGTTCTCTTTCTCTCAAAAGGTGAAAGAGAGCACAAAATATCAGCTATAGCTTTTTCTAGCTGATACATGCAATGAATAGCCTAGCTGTCTACAAAGAAACGTCAAAATACAAGCAAACCCTAAAGCAAAGTTCTCTCTCATTTTTTTTCTTACTCATTACTGGATGCCCTCAGAACTGAAGGACTTGCAGGCAAGGACTGTCCTTCACAGAAAAGGACTTTTCAAATTCTTTCTTCAGAAAATTGTCTGACCACTTTTTTTCCATTAAGAAAAGTTCATGGTTTTCTTCACTTTCAGTATGGGTTTACTTTATATCCCATAGATCTCTTAGAATCTCTACAAAGTGCTACAGCATCTGCTATAAGAAAACTAGGATATAAGAAAACTTCCTCTCTAACGTGATGGCTACAAGGGATCTGCTGAATATACTGATTCCCAGCTAAGAGGCTGAGAAGAGAAGGAAAAGAAGCACTGCCTCCATGCTTAGGTACCGTCTGTACATTACCCAGGCATTTCAATTCTCCTTGAATAAACAAATCTTTGGATATTTGAAGCACACACTACTAGATTGAAAGAAATGAGTTGAAAAATGCATGGAGATAGATAACTTTTTTCCTATAAGCAGTGGAGTTATATTAATGGAATTTCCCACATACTTACGAGGCATGCTCACCTCTCCAGAAAATATAGTAGAAAGCACATGAAATTTATAGCTAATACTCTTTGACAGATAAAGTCTCAGTATAGATCAGTGTCCTATTCTGGATTGTTATACTAGTGAAGGCAAAATGGCTGAATAGATGAAAAAAAAAAAAAGCATATAAAGTGTCATATTTACTTGGGTATACTCTTCCATTAATCAGTGATTAGAACTTCCTTAGCTGGGATTGCATCCATATTATTCTGTTTGTACCAATCACTATTCCTGTCTTCCATAGCTTTGTCTAAGTCTTGTGTCTGTTTGTATTTTGGGACCCCAAAGAAGCCCATAACAATGAGTTTCTAAGGCAGAAATAAACAAAAGCTCTATTTTTTTAAAACCATAGGACATTACTGAGTAACATATTTCTTGCAATATCAAAGTAAATCCTTTATTTACCTTCTTCATATTATTCATTGCAAGGTTTTCTATCATATCTCCCTTATTTTATGTCTTTTCCAAGAAGAAGAAAACTAGTCTGCTTTGTCTTCATCCCTTCCGTTCTTTTTCATACATTTCCTAGTTCTACTGCAACTTCCCAGGAAAACACATAGGATTTTATTTTATAGGTGTCTGTCGTGGTTTAACGCCAGCCAGCAACTAAGCACCACGCAGCCGCTCGCTCGCTCCCCCACCGGTGGGACGGGGGAGAGGATCGGAAGAGGAAAAGGGGAAAACTCGTGGGTTGAGATAAGAACAGTTTAATAACTAAAGTAAAATAAAAATAGAACAGTAATAATAACAACAACAACAATAACAACAACAGTAGTACAATAGTAATACAAAGCAAGCGGTATACTCTACAATGGCTCACCACCCGCCGACCGACGCCCAGCCCGTCCCCCAAGCAGTGATCGTTGACACCACCCCCCCCCCACCCCCCGGCTAACTCCCCCAGTTTATATCCTGAGCATGACGTCACATGGTATGGAATAGCCCCTTGGCCAGCCTGGGTCAGCTGTCCTGGCTGTGCCCCCTCCCAGCTTCTTGTGCACCCGGCAGAGCATAGGCAGCTGAAAAGTCCTTGACCACTGTGAGCGCCACTTAGCAACTACTTAGCAAGAACAAAACATCAGTGTATCATCGACATTGTTCTCACCCTAAACCCGAAACACAGCCCCATACCGGCTACCAAGAAGAAAATTAACTCTATCCCAGCGGAAACCAGGACAGTGTCTATATGCTAAGGGGGATGCTGTCAAGCTGTTATAAGAATTCTTACCATTTAAAATCTCCTCTAGTTTAGGGTCTTAACAAAGGTAAAAAAGAAATCTCCATTCTTTTTCTTTTACCATTCCCTCTATTATTTTAATTTCATTTTTTTGAACCAGCAGAGGTCTGCAAAATTGCAACCAGAGATGCAGATTCTGAAACCACACAGTATATTACTTTCTTTCAAAAACATATTTTCAGAGTTATTTCTGTCTTTCAAGAAGCCTGCAATCTCCTTCATTCAACAACTTCAGTCTGAAAGTCTAGAACAGTTCCTGTTCCTGTTTGACCTAATGAAATGAACATTATCAGGCAGGTAAAATACCAAGTCTCCCTATCTAAAAAATGAATAGGATTTCAAGTAGTTTGTGTTTATGATAGAGCAAACTATTAAAGACATACTTTATAAATCTGTTGTGGTTTAACCCCAGCTAGCAACTAAGCACCACACAGCCGCTCGCTCACTCCCCTCTACCGGTGGGATGGGGGAGAGCATCGGAAGGGTAAAAGGGAGAAAACTCGTAGGTTGAGATAAGAACAATTTAATAATTGAAGTAAAATAAAATAGAACAGTTAAATAGGTAAAGCAAAAGCTGTGCACGCAAACAAAGCAAAACAAGGAATTCATTCATGACTTCCCATTGGCAGGCAAGTGTTCAGCCATCCCCAGGAAAGCAGGGCTCCATCACGCGTAACGGTTACTTGGGAAGACAAAACGCCACCACGCCGAACGTCGCCCCCTTCCGTCTTTTTCCCCCAGCTTATATACTGAGCATGACATCATATGGTATGGAATAGCCCTTTGGCCAGTCTGGGTCAGCTGTCCTCGCTGTGCTCCTTCCCAGCTTCTTGTGCACCTGGCAGAGCATGGGAAGCTGAAAAGTCCTTGACTAGTGTAAGCACTACTTAGCAACCACTTAGCAACAACTTAGCACTGCTTAGCAAGAACCAAAACATCAGTGTGTTATCGACATTGTTCTCATCCTAAACCCAAAACACAGCTACTAAGAAGAAAATTAACTTTATCCCAGCTGAAACCAGAACAAAATAATATTCTAAAGAATTGGTGTTTCCAATCCATGACAAATCTAGTTGGGTTTCTTTCACTTCACATGCTTTTCACTGAATTGTTCTTAGAATTACTTATGAAAAGCAAAATAATTCTATTGTTAAACTGTTTTTTCTCAGGTTAGAAGTAAAATTTTTCTTTTACAAATTTCCAAAAAATGTAACTCTACGTTAAATTTGATGTTTCTTTTCGCTTCATCTAATGGAGTAACTCCATTGTTATTTTTTGTTATTGTTTGTAATACATTCAAAAGAAAAGAAAGAACAGTAGGGGTTTACAGGATGGCTTTCTGGGTGGCAGAATGGTTATAATTTGTTTAAACAGGGGACTTGTATAGATTTTCAAGAAATGAGGTAGTAGTTCAGAAATGCACTGGACATATCAGGTAGCCAGGGCAGACAATAAATCATAGAATCACAGAATGCTTTGGCATGGAAGGGACCTTTAAAGGTCATCTAGTCCAACCATCCTGCAATTGGCAGGGAAATCTCAACTAGATCAGGTTGCTCAGAGCCCCATCTAGCCTGACCTTGAATGTTTCCAAGGATGGAGAATCCACCACCTCTCTGGGAAACCCGTTCCAGGGTTTCACCACCCTCATCGTGAAAATTTTTTTCCTTATATCCAGTCTAAATCTTCCCTCTTTTAGTTTAAAACCATTACCCCTTGCCCTATCGCTATAGGCCCTGCTAAAAAGTCTGTCCCCATCTTTCTTATAAGCCCCCGTTAAGTATAGAAAGGCCTCAATAAGGTGTCCCTGCAGCCTTCTCTTCTCCAGGCTGAATAACCCCAGCTCTTTCAGCCTTTCCTCATAGCAGAGGTGTTCCATCCCTCTGATCATTTTTATGGCCCTCCTCTGGACCCTCTCCAACAGGTCCATGTCCTTCCTGTGCTGAGGGCTCCAGAGCTGGATGCAGTACTCCAGGTGGGTTCTCACCAGAGTAGAGGGGCAGAATCACCTCCCTCAACCTGCTGGCCACGCTTCTTTTGATGCAGCCCAGGATAAGGTTGGCTTTCTGGGCCACAAGAGAACATTGCCAGCTCATGTCCAGCTTTTCGTCTATCAGTACCCCCAAGTCCTTCTCCTCAGGGCTGCTCTCAATCCCTTCATGCCCCAGCCTGTATTGATACCAGAGATTGCCCCGACCCAGGTGCAGGATCTTGCACTTGGCCTTGTTGAACCTCATGAGGTTCACACAGGCCCACCTCTCCAGCCTGTACAGGTCCCTCTGGATGGCATCCCATCCCTCAGGCGTGTCAACTGCACCACTCAGCTTGGTGTCATCTGCAAACTTGCTGAGGGTGCACTCAATCCCGCTGTCTATGTCATTGATGAAGATATTGAACAGCACTGGCCCCACTACGGACCCCTGAGGGACACCACTCGTCACTGTTCTCCATCTGGGCATTGAGCCATTGACTGCTACCCTCTGGATGTGACCATCCAGCCAATTCCTTATCCACTGAACAGTCCACCCATCAAATCCATATCCTTCCAATTTAGAGAGAAGGATATTGTGGGGGACCATGTCAAAAGCCTTACAGAACTCCAAATAGATGACATCCATAGCCCTTCCCTCGTCCACTGATGCAGTCACTGCAGTCACTCCATCATAGAAGGCCACTAGGTTGGTCAGGCAGGACTTGTCCTTGGTGAAGCTGTGCTGGCTGTCTTGAATCACCTCCCTGTCCTCCATGTGCTTTAGCGTAGCTTCTAGAAGAATCTGTTCCATGATCTGTCCAGGCACAGAGGTGAGGCTGACAGGTTGGTAGTTCCCAGGGTCCTCCTTTTTAAAAATGGCTGCAATATTTCCTTTTTCCAGTCCCCAGTAACTTCACCTGACTGCCATGACTTTTCAAGTATCATGGTGAGTGGCTTAGCAACTACATCAGCTAGTTCCCTCAGGAGTCTGGGATGCATCTCATCAGGACCCGTAGACTTATGTATGTTCAGGCTCCTCAGGTGGTTGCGAACCTGATCTTCTCTTACGGTGGGAGGACCTCTGTCCCCCTGATCCTTGTCAAATGTCCCACTAACTCAGGAGGTGTGAGGGGAGAGGTTGCCAGTAAAGACTGAGGCAAAAAGTAGTTCAGCACCTCAGCCTTCTCCTTGTCTGTTGTTACCAGCTCACCGCTTCTCCTCATCAGAGGGGGTACGCTTTCTTTAACCTTCCTTTTCTGGTTGATGTACCTATAGAAGCCCTTATTATTCTTTGCATCCCTCGCCAGGTTCAGCTCCAGCCAAACCTTGGCCTTCCCGATCCCATCCTTACAGAACTGGGCACTAAGTTTATCTTTAAAAATTAGTTAGGTTGCCTCAGAAACCATTTTAAATATGGTTTCTCTATTCTTCTGGACAGTTCATAATATAATTTGGAATAATTTAACTACTGCTCAGACAGCCAACAGTGAGGCAAGAAAATTACTTTATTCTATTGGTTTTGTATATGGGACTATGTAAACATGTAAAATAGCGTATGGTTTTATTAGTATTATTGATTTTTCTTATTGTAGCATTATGAAGCACAAGAGATCTAAAAAAAGCTACATCCCTATCACCAGCAGCTCATCATAAAGTACACAGCACTGTCCTACATTTCGTTTCCTAAGCGGTCCCAATCTGGTATCAGGAAGGTTTCGTTATGATCCCAAGGACAAGATTAAAATGCTGAAACCGGTCAGATGTCATACAACCTGTACTTTTATTTGTTGGAAGGCGGAGGGAAGGCAAGGAGGGAAAGGGAGGGGGACAGGAGAGAGAAGGAGGGAGGGGAGAGAGAGAGAGAGAGAGAGAGGAGTCTATCACCACCACTTTGAGTCCGATGATCCTCTACTGGGTCTGTCCCAGGTCTTCAGTCGTCACGCGCTTTGTCGAGGCTGAGGTCCAGGAAGGCACACGGCAGGGCGGAGGTAGGGACGGAGAACAAGTCGTCTTTTCTTCGTCGAGGAGCGCGTGCTCCTTATATAGGGGTTCTCACGGATGCGCAGATCGCAAATGTGTACGTGCGGTTTGTCACCAACGTGCTGTCCCTGCCTCTGCTCTTTTCGCGCCTTTAGTCCCTGCGCAGGCGCACAAGGTTGTTTTTCTCAAAACTGTGGAGAAGAGGGTTTTCTCAAAGCGTGACGCTGGATGGCGCTACAGCAGCAATGTCGAGACAAAACCGTATTTGGTACCGGTTCTCTACATAAGCTAACTCAAAACAATCCATATTCCATGTTGTAACAGTTTATAATTTCATACCCAGCAAGAGTTCCTATGCCTTTTTATGATACAAAATCATAAACCATGGAAACAGTGATGGAATTCTCCAAGCAGTCTGGCCATGCCATTTCCTTCTTTGCTTACTCGCAGTTCCAATGTTTAATCCTCAGCAAAAGTATTAAAGCTTTGCCTACTTAAGACATGCAATAGCAACTCATATAGAGCCCGCACATAATTTGATCTTCAGCTGGGGACTTCTCTAAGGAATGCAATGCAAAAGCAGCTCCCTCCTCTCAAAAATATAAATAATAAACAATAAACTGAGGAATAGGAAGACAAATAGTAAATATAATATGAAAAATATTTTCTTTTTTGTTTTGTTTTGTTTTTTTTTTGTGGTAGTGATACATATTCCTAGCTAATTCTGCAGTAGGTAAGAATATAAAGCCAGATTTACATCCATTTCTGGTAGCACCTCTTGTATTGGTGAGGCTAGAATGCAGCCAGGAGTGATAGGAGAGCACCTCAAATACAGTGAGAGACGTACACCCTCCTCCAGCAGTTTTTAAGAGCACAACATCTAGGACTACTCAGACCTGGAAGAGTTCCAGTGAGCCAACCTCCCGACAGCAATATTAATGAAGTTTTCAAGACAGGCAGGACTAGCCCTTTTCTTGCTTTACAAGCCTGATTATGCTTTCACACAAGAAGGCCTCCAGCAACACAGAGGAACTGCATATAAGATCCTGACTACAGAAAGGCTGTGCACACAGTCTTGTCCAGAGCCATCTTATCCTAAACAATGAGGATTAGAGAGCTGCCTGAGAGAATGGGCACTTACTCATATTGGGTCTCAAAGGCAGCATGTGCTTTGCCTGGAACCATGCATTGCTCTTGACAGCAGTGAATAGAAACCCATGTAGCAACCAAGTAAGACTATGCTGGCCAAGCACAGCATGTTCCAACATATCCCAGTGTATGCCATCAGTTCTATCAGGAGCTGCTACATACAGCTAGAGCTCATGCCTGCTGATCCCTACTGCTTTTCCTCTGACCCCAAAACCATCAGAGACTGCCCAGCAAGCCAAGCTGGTTTCGAATAGATTGCATATGGACAATGTGCACAAAAGTACAGCTAGATATGTACAGAATAGATTAGCAGAAGCAGTTTATGTTTTCATTGTGAAACATTCCCAGTATGCTACAGTGGAGACTGCTTTTCTATCAGAATTCTTTTTATGTTTTTTTTTTCTCTCCAGAACCAACTTTTTGTCTTCCCTACTGTCTCCCAGTCCCTAAATTGTAATGACATGAGTCTCCAAAAGAACTGCCCCAAATTAACTTGTATAATCTGGCTTGTCCTGGAATAGCCACCACTTCTCAGGGATAGATAGCACAGGCTATATGAAAGCTTCCTACTCCATGCAAAGGCATGCGGGAACCTCAATATCAGTTTGAACCTAAGTCCCCAGTAAATCCATTTCCTCAGACGGACTGGGCAGCTAGGCTACCAGTCTTTGTGAAAATGAAAGGGAGTTTCTTAAATATGAGGACATGGAGCTCAAAGTGAGCTTGTCCCTCATGAAAAGTCTACCATGAATATAACTGTCTCCTACTACTTACATCCTATTTCAGGTCTTGCTTCCTCTTTAATATTCATAGGACCTGTTGTCTTCGTCCTTCGTCACTGACAGCTCTTTTTACAAATTAATGGCTACTTTTAAAAGTGAAAACAAGGATTCTTTGGAGGGAAAAGTGTAATCCTTTCCAGCTCATGAATAAAGCACCGAGGGAAATCAATCACTCAGTCCCTAGACGAAGAATATTGTGCTTCCCTAAAGTGAAAAGTTTTGTTTTGGGAATCTTAACAAATTTTACCATAAATTTGCAACAGTACTTTACCAGTGGAAAGCTAAGTAAGAAAAAGAAAATGGCAAAGACAGCTCTGAAATTTTCCTTTAAATTGATAGCATCAGCATTTGCAATGAATATAAAAAAGGCAGTCTCTGGATGCATTCCGTTTCTACTAACTGTGACACTGGAGGAATCGGTATTAGGGTAAAAACAGATTGAGAGAAAGCTGGTAGACTTGGGACCCTCTAATATACTACTTTACCAATAGGTATCTAGGTTTACTCTAAAACAAATTATCTGTGATAGATGGTTCTACATAGTGCTACACAAAAAAAAACCCCATCATCTTGGTTTCAGTGAGGAAGACCTAAGCCAGTGTAATGGTCTTAATCATCCTACATCATAATCTCTCTACGTCAGGTCAGAGTGACTGAAACATGAGCGTTTCTGCTAAATCTATTTTGTAATAAAGCAAGAATGTATCTCCAGTTTGGTCAATCTGACATATTTCACGAGCAGTAAAATCATGTTTAGATACAAAAGGGAAAGGAGAGGACTATTTTTAAATAGGGATGCTAGCATAAAAAACTTGTTACAGATTTGGTTATGAACTTTTGCTTAATGGTTCATGACATTTAAAGGTTCCTAAAACTGTTTCTTTCTTCCTCTTCCTGATGCATTCCTGTCTGTGAATATTATCCCTTCTTCTACAGCAATACCAGTATGACTGCTAGGTTTTTTTTCTTGTGGTCACAATTAAAAATATTTTAGCTGAACTCTAAGGAAGGAAATGATTAAAGGAATCCTGATGTTGTTAGTAATGTGATACTGGCACACAGCTGAATTTTCCAAGATGAAATCAAGAGGATAAGAATTATGTTAATAAGTGTTTCAAGCGGAAAATCAAACTCTTATGGTAAAACATTGTAGTAGTCTGAATCAAGGAAAAAGAAGCAGTCAGGTGCAGAATTTGGATCTAAGACTAGCTCCTCACTGAACACCCGAGAAGGATTCCAGACTGAAGAGGAACTGCATCAAGTGTGATAGAAGTTAAGGCACGAAACCAGAGCTGGCCATTTTTCTTCCTTGTCCAGGGGCAGAGCAGTTGTTAGAAAAGCACTGAGTTTTTCTCAGTGCATCAAATGCAAGATCAAAGATTGTTCCCTAGCAAAACATTGTTGAGATTTCATGCTAGCATGACACCTCTAATAAAAGTGCTAAATGCATCTCTGGCATGAGAATTATGTAAATTAAAAAAAAATACCAAAACAAACCTCTGCACTTGTCAATATTTATTTTACTTATTATAGTTCCACCGGTATTTGTACTACTTCTATGCTGAGAAAGCCCAAATAAGTACGCTTTCTCACAAATGGGATTCCAATATGTATGGGGTTGAGATATAAATGAACAAAGTAGAAACAAAACTAAGGTAGGAGAAACTAGGAATTGCAAACCAACTTACACTATTTTATCTCATATGTTATGTAGTTTCTTCACTCCTCTCCAACTATAAGAGTTTTATTCAGAAAATTCTAGAAAATGTAGAGTAGTCTTTTCTTTTACATCATTTTAGTATTGATGTATTTTATTTGAATTGAAGATTAAAAAATTTCATTGATAATCTATAATGCAAGAGAAGATTGAGGCCAAACACTCTCGTAGAGCTCATACTATGTTCAATAAGATATTTTCATTGCTTTGAACAACTGCAAATTAATTTGATATTCTATCAATACAGTTTTTTTGACAACTTTTATTAGCAATAACTTTATTTTTATATACATGTTTCTTGTCATTTGAAGCCCAGCTTGATGCTTTTGTGCATGTAATGCAACTACGACTCTCTTCTTTCTCCTTAACTTTTTTTTTTTTAAATTCTTTTTTAAATTCTCTTTGAAGCATCCTCTGTTTGATTGTTAATTGACATGCATGTGTTTACATCTGTGTCTTTCAACATAAGAAATTAGCATGACAGAGCATTCAAACAAAAACCTTTAGAATAACTGCATAGATTTTTTTGGTTTGTTTAAACAGAACTCTTCACCATAGTAGAAAAAAGATATTGATTTTCTTTGATCTTAGTGTCTTTATATGAATAAGCAAATGATTGCTAATATTAAAGTCATCTGATTTCCCTGATTTGTCAAATCCATAAAGCATGAGAAAACACACCAGAAAAGGTGAAACAAACTCCTTTAATTAGTTGCCTAAAAAATATAACTTCATTAATGTTCCTAATTGGTAGATTTAACATCTTTTGTCCACCTGTCCAGTGAAAGTTAATAATAGCATGTTAAATCTGTTTAGACCTTTTTATCCTGAAGGAATCTAATGTGCTTTGCACTTTGTATATACATTTTGATATATGTGCGTGTGAGAATAAATCAATTATTAAACTAATGTTGGATTCCTAACTTACTCCGAGCACAAGATGGACAATGCATAGTGTGCAGAGCAGAGGAAATCCTTCACTGAAGCTTATATTTTGTTTACCACTAGAATAATATAAACTTAATCCTGTTCTATGCAATAAAAGAGACAAAATACCTACATCTTCAACTTATATCACCACATCTGAAGTTGTGCTTCACTGTCGTCCTACTGTGACTCTCAGAAAAACTGTAAACTGTAAAACTGGACAAGAGTTGTAGAGAGTAAACATCTACTGCCTGAGGCAACAGTCCTTCACAGTATGTGCATTTAGTGGCGGTCATTCAACTGAACATTGGATAAGAAATCACTCTTTTATATTTCAGTATGATCTCATGAACTTCCAGTGATGAGGGATATGTTTCTCATGATGAGCTCTGTTTTGCACTATATCAGAAGAGCATCCATGCACACTTACATGAGAACAGCTTTTCTACTAAGTAGCTTTTCTGTGCATGTATTTGCACATGCATTTGTGGTTTATCTATATTTTTTATGTATATGCAAAACACATAAAGTTGTTTTTCAAGACCTAACCTCTCCTGGACAAAGCAAAGCTCTTTACAGTATTCAGTTTTTACTCATTTACTTTGCCACAATTATATAAATTGGAACATTATTCTCTGTGACCTCTGATGAGCCCATATAACTTTCTGCTCTGAAGAAGGGGAAGAATAACAGAATTCACAGAAAGGCTAGAGAAATGAATGTTGAAAAAAAATTAAATCAAAATAAATTAATGAAAAAATAAATAAGAATGAACTATTTTGGTTCTACAGTAAACATCTTACATATGTATACTTGTATAATCACCACGCAAAACCATAGAGATGCACTACTGTTCCCATTTTACAGTCTACTATTTCACCTCCTTCAAAACTCCAGATCTCCTAACTTTCCCATGGCACACACCATGCCTCACAGAATTAATGCTGTCATTTTTCAACACACCATTGCAGATTTACAGAAGGCTGAAATAAATATGTCTTGGAGGCATATGTTTATTTTTATATGACCCTTAATTATAACTAATTGTTAGTGCTCATAAATGCTAGCTATATGTTTCTAGATGCTTTTAAAAGTTCTATTTTATTTGCTTTAAATGAAAAAGTCACTGCTGCAGTTATCATCTCTGATTAATTATGTGACACTAATAAAATTAAATTGCTTGAGGAATTTTTGCATTGTCGTGGTTTAACCCTAGCCAGCAACTAAGCACCGCACAGCTGATTGCTCACTCCCCTGCCCCTAGTGGGATGGGGTAGAGAATTGGAAGGGTGAAAGTGAGAAAACTTGTGGGTTGAGATAAGAACAGTTTTATAATTGAAATAAAATAGAATAATAAGAAAGAAGAATAAGATTATAAAAAGCAAGTGATGCATGATGCATGATGCAATTGCTCACCACCCACCGACCGATGCCCAGCGCATCCCAGAGCAGCAGTCACTGCCCCCCGGCCCACTCCCCCCAGTTTATATACTGAGCATGACATCATATGGTATGGAATACCCCTTTGGCCAGTCTGGGTCAGCTGTCCTGGCTATGCTCCCTCCCAGCTTCTTGTGCACCTGGCAGAGCATGGGAAGCTGAAAAGTCCTTGACTAGTGTAAGCACTACTTAGCAACAACTAAACCAGCAGTGTGTTATCAACATTATTCTCATCCTAAATCCAAAACACAGCACTATACCAGCTACTAGGAAGAAAATTAACTCTATTCCAACTGAAACTAGAACATGCTTAAATCCTAGTTTTATGCAATAATTATAGAGGCCAAAAGAATCACCTAAATGATTTGTTGGATAACTCTGTAGAATTTGAATAAGATTTCAAATTGTAAAGTGAGATCACTAATAGGTTAATAATTTTTGTAAGTGTATTTCAGAACTTATGATACACAAATAAATTAGTTGGTTTTTTGAGAATATATACACTTGGCTTGGAACTGAATAAAAGTTGTTACTGTCTGATGGCTTTTGGATTTGCTTTTGGGAAAAAAAGTCTTTGAATATTTGATTCATTACTGTAGATTTGAAACTTCGTCTGACCACAGCAGTGTGTTATGGTCAGAGCAATTGCTGGACAATTCTTTGGCATGTGAGTTCTAGACCCTTAGGTTCTGCTCAATCCTACATTACTGCCAACTATATTGTCCCACTGCAGATCACTGGTTTTAGAAGTACAGAAAGAGCAAAGCTTTATTAGCCAATGTTATGATGTTGGGATATCTTCTTCCTAGAAACAACATGTAAACTCATAGCCAATTGTCACAAATTAAAGTAATATATGGCCTGCTCTGATTTATATTGAAAAATAAACCAACAATTGGCTAGTTTGAGTCTCAATGGAACCCATATATAGTCAATACTATACTGACTGCCTCTGGAGTCTTAAAATATCCAGATGTTGGCATTTCTGCAAAATATATTAACGTGGGTAAACTGAGGAGAAAATAAACAATGTGGATTAAATAGCCTCCGTATCAGCAGTGAAATATATTTAGGGGAAGGAATAATGGCCTATTAAAATAGAAAAAATAATTTAAAATTAATTAATTTGTTTGGCTTTGTGTCTTTCATTAAACTATTTCATTAACTTGTGTGTATTTTCATAAACCCATAAATTTTAGCATAAACAATTATGAAATCTAATAATTAAAGAAGAAAGTGTTCTTACTCATCTTTCCTTCTCCCCCTTCATCTCTACTTTCCCATTTCATGAAGCTTTAGGCTTCATAAACTTTCTTCCTGTACCATTTCCTAATTAAACACCCAGTAAGGGGGCAGAACAAATAATTCACCTGCCTCATTTTCAGAGAATTATGATGGAAGCTTGTACTTCTGCTAGTGATGTGGCCTCTGTACATAAAGACATAAGTCAGTTTCCAAGGCTGTCAACACTTTTCCTGAGTGTTAAATTCATTTTTAGTGTACTGTTAAATTATGAAATACTCATTTAAACAGGAAATATGCTTCTTGTGTTTTGGATAAGTATTGTAACTGTCTATTTCACATAGACTGGTGTGAATAGCTGCGACTATGAGCAATTGATAGGGGCTGAAGTTCCAGGAGAGAGATTTATTGTTTATGAGTAATTAAGTAGTTTATCTAATATTATTATCCGCAATGTGAGGACACAGAGTCAGTACCAATGTCAAATTACAAACCTAACTTTGTGACTGTTGCTTCTTCTTTTATTATAGAAGGAATAATTGTTCAGCTTGAGGGGAACAAGAAGCGGTGATGAAGGACTAGAGCTTTAAAACAAATGTAGTTCACAGATGTGGAAGACATGCTAAGAAGGGAGAGCTAGAACTCACCTACTCAGAGGAGGTTCTGGCTCTCTTCATACTTGGCACTCAGCAAAAATAATCGGGAGCTATTTTTAAACATATCTAACACTGAGGAGACCAGCTAAATTCAGTCAGTTTACAGTAACTGCCAGGGCCATGAGTACATCCTCGCTCTCCTGAAGGTTTGGCTGCTGAGACTCGGAGTGGACAACTGAGAGAGAGAGCAGCTGGTGGTCCTGGGAAAGCAGCTCTGCAGGAACCTCCGCCAGGGCTGGCCCTTCTTCCCTGGGAGCTGTTTTATACAGAGGTCTTCACCCTGCCCTTTCCCTCGCCTGGTGATGGATCTCACTGGCACAGACCCTGACACATATCTGCAGACAACTGCTTATTACACAAAGAATGAAAAGAAGAATATTTTGTCAGAGAAAAAGATTTTTCTGAAACAAAGGCTCAGTTTTTCAAAAAGGTATTACAGAAAAGCAAGCAAGTGAATAGCATATGCATTTAATCAAAGCCTAGAGACAGTTCAGAGGAGAAGTTAGGCACTGAACTCATAATTCTGAGCTGCAAAGCAGCACAACTATCTGTCTTATTACTTCCATGTCTTTATCTCTTCTCTTGAACTCATCACTGTACTGTTAATTAATGATCAACTTGGGATGAGATAAATTAATATCTAGACCTTCTGGTAGAGGAAAAAGAAGAAAGAACATTGATATGATTTTCTAAATTCTCTGGATAAGGCAAAGGAGAGAAAGAATGGAATATCCAAGGACTTCCTCACAAAACAAAAAAAATGGAATTATTCTGCAGTTCTGCTATCTATAAAAATCAGTCTGTTACAGTGAATGTAGGCAACACTTTTCAATTCCCAAAACAAGTTCTCAAAGCATTTTACATATGTAAAGCCATAGAATCATAGAAAGGTTCAGATTGGAAGGGACCCTCAAAGATAACCTAGTCCAACCCCCCCCTGCTGCGGGCAGTGACATCTTTCACAAGATCAGGTTGCTCATAGCCCTGTCCAACCTGGCTTTGAAAATTCCAGTATTGGGACATCCACAACTTCTCTGAACATCCTGTTGCAGTGTCTCACTGTCCTCATCATAAAAAATTTCTTCCTTAAATCCAGTCTCAATCTACCCTTTTTCACTTTAATCGAAATTAATTTAAAATGTCTGAAGGAGTTGCTGCAGCCATTCTAGAAAGGGCACTTGCAGTTTGGAACACAAGTGGCCATGACACTGAAAAGTACCGAAAAGAATGCAATTAACTTTTCTGTAGCACCAAGAAACAGACAAGCAAACCTTACAGAATATTTATCAGATAAAAAGCTATCAGAATTTCAGATGTAAGTCCCAAACAGCAGCACAATCTCACTCAGCAGCCTTCTGAGGCTACGTATTTTTAGTTCCTTAAGATTTTAAACTTTTTGATATAGGTATTTATTTATTCCTTTAGAATTTTTCAGTCAGCCCAGCTCTAGTTTCAAAATACAGTTTGAAGGACTTTGGTATTTCTTTTTTGTTCTCCTAAATACAAATATGCAAATCCTTTACCCTTTATTTTGCCATTGTGATATGAATGTTAATATATTATTGAAAACAGAGGCAAGAAATTCATGCAAGCTTCCAGCAGTATTTAGAACTTACATAGCTGTAGAACTTCTTCCTCTTCTATTCCTGACTCTATTATGGCACGTATCTATAAGAATACAGCGGCTCATGACTTCCTTAAATTGGAAATTTAAAATTCACTATATTGAAATGATATTTAATCAAATAGAAGTTTTTGTATAGAGAAAAATTTACTTCTTTTTTTTTCGCAGACCTTTCCTCTACAGCAATGAAGTCTCACTACTAATTGCTGACCTTTCCATATTTCTGTACTATGTGAAGTAATTCATCAATATCACAGTTACATTTAGGGATTGCATTTGTGCCAATAAATTAAATAATATTTTTTGCCATTGGCTTTACTGGTATTGGCTTAACATGATAGGCTTTTTTACTGCATAATTTTTTTTCCCATTGACTTCACGTGATAGGCATTTTCCCAGAAATGAAAGGAGAAACAAATAACTCCTGCAGATACTAGAATCGACACTGCTTACACACACTCTGCTTATGTGGAAGTCCATGGGGTGGATGCTTAGGGAACAAGGTATAAATATAACACAATATAAAAAAAGTAACGAGCTCTAATTGCATTGCTTTTAAGATGTAGACCTGCCAGAGTATTACAGATAGATTTGCTGCGATAATTTGCCACAAGCAGTAGAAAGAACACTCAGAAAATAGTTTGTTCTTAAAAAAAAAATTGAATAATTGAACAGTTTCACAGCCATAATGAAACTGATTTCTAAAACTTCTAAGCTATTATATAACAACCGAGAAGGTTAAAATCATGTAGCATGATTCATGTAATTGCTAATATTACAGACGAGCTATTTAAGAACAGAAATGCCACATGAGAGAGAAAGGAAAAATAACCATACATTATGCATTGTTCTCCCCCTCACACACATACACATTTCCTTTGCCTCAGTTCCTACACAGCTACTATTTGTAAAAACTATACATGGGTGAGCACTTATTCACGAAAAAAGACCATTTTGTGATTCACTTAACTGTCTAATATCTTGGCCACGCTGTGGCCATGATGGGCAATTTTAATGAAAGATGAGGTAGGGATTTCTCACTGATTCAGGTTTCACCAGTGCGAAGGTCAGTTCCCCTGGGTAGCAGTGCAGGGACATTAATCATCCTTAATACTGAATAGTGGCCTTATTCTCATATGAGAGCCTGCAGTTCTGTGGACTCTACAACCTGAAACGAGCAGAAAGTCAAAAGACAGAAACAGCTGGCTTAATCCCAGTGCTTCATGCATTAATATATTTCCCAAAAGGCAGCAAGATGAAAAACAAAGGGAAAAAGTGCACACAATGGGGGTTCTTATCATCAAAATTCAAGTGATACAAACATACCAGCTTTTCTCTATGAAAGAGAGAAATTAGAGCTGAAGAACTCATTAATTAATAATAATGTTACTATCATCATGAGGATCTAAGAACCATAAGAGAGGAAAGATTTGTAAAAAGCAGTAATATTTTTATTAATATTGTCTCTTTGAAATAGTCTTTCAAATTGTTTCCTCAAATTCTCTTCTTCATAGTAGAATACTATGCTTTCCTATTCTTTTCCTAAGATGTTCTCAGGAACATTTATATGCATGTAATAATGTATTTTCAAATGAAGTTCAACATTTGTGAATAATCAGGAAGACAAAGTGCCTCTGTCAGAAGAAAGTGCATATCTTCTTTGCCATGCCAAAAAGTGCATAATCATTGAAATAATGGGCAGTAGCAAAAATAAGTTCTGTGCTCTCTTAAATGTGATAATTACAATCAATAGACAGAATCTACTCAAAGGGAATATAGAAAAAAATTCTCCTTTTACTCTTATCATTTCTGTAGCATTACAATGTACATCTTCAGCTTGCCTCCCATAGCAGAGTTTTTCAGTATGATCAGTAGTCGGGATGATCATACACCTACAATTTCCTCCTACTGGCAAATCCAGGAGAGGATTTTATCTGGTAACTAATGCAGAAAGAACCTCTAATGTATATTTACAGGCTCTATTACTCCCCAATCCCCAAATTCCCCAAAAAGTATTTACAGCACTAGAATGTGTTCTTCTTTGTAATTAGGCTTTATAAATGTTATTAAAAATACGTAGTAACTCTTATTTATGAAAAAAAAAATTCAAAAATGGATTACCTCTGAACTCATTTAATTTTAAAATGTAGGGTAAAGATTCTTTGCTTTGGCCAGAGAGAAAAATGTAGAAACGTAGTTGTCAATGACAAAGTCATTGCAGTTGTTCATGAAGAAGCCTCATGAAAAATTAATTGGTAAGTGCACCAACAAAATCAAACTTATGTGACTAGTACATTCATTGTAAACCTCGAACATAACCATCATTAAATTATAAAACATGAATCACATTGCTCACTTTGGTTTGTTTTCTTCCTGCACAAATGAAAAACTTAAACATTGTATTTTGGGCTGAATAAAATGTTTGACTTGAAAAAAATTACTTAGCTAGAAATATTTAGGCAATATTGCATACAAAAGTCTTGCTAGTCAATGCTTGAAATAAAAGGCAAAGAAACAATGAGCTAATGTCTCAGAACTGCCAGACTGTTATAATGTGAACAAAATCAAACAAGTTTAGACAGATATTAATGAAAGTGTAGTTGCAAAAGCATTATGTACGTAAAACATAAACATATATTTCATATATATTAATACAAAAATATATAAGATTAATATATACATATGTCTTTATATAACTTACTACCCTTTCTAAGTTATCAGGTTAAACAATCATGAAATTGCATTGGGCTCCATGATTATAGCAGAAACCCTGAAAGTAGAGGCACAGGATGATAGCAGAGGCCCCACAGATACAAACACAGATGGCTTTAGAGGTTTTAAATCATAACAAAAGTAATTCTTGTAACAAGGGGATATCCATGGCTCAGCTGTGCTAATGAAGCCTTTAGTTACATATTAGAAAGCTGTACCCTTACAGATGTTGAAGAGAAAAAGGACCTTGTATTGGTGGAAAGCATACTACTGTATAGGGGCCACATAATTTGATTTTGTTTAGAATTGTGTAACAACATGTAAAAGCTACCCATAACTAATAGCATAGGCCAAGCTGTCTTTAGACATATATAAATTTGCAATAAAATCTATTAGTTAGGCAAGCACCTTTATTCAAAATTGGATATGCACTGGTATCACATACACCTGTAATTATTAACTTATCATTAAAAAAGGGAAACATACTTACATTGTTTGGATCCAGTCTAGCAGTCTATTGCTTGTGTTTGGTATGGTATCCTGCTCCTGGTGTGCAGTTGTAATTTTGACATAAGGCAAAGACAGCTGAACAAGTATGACAAGTCAAATTCCACTTATGCTGAGAAACAGGAGAGTTGAACCAAAATAATTTATTCAGTGTGAGCACCTTATCACTGCATATTTGAGTCATTACTTTTCTTAGTTTACTTCTGAAACCTAATGAATATTTTAAGCACTATATATATTTTTATATTGTGGAATGATACTTTGGAGAAGGAGGATTTGCAAACCCCTCTAGGGATATCCAATAAATACCCCTTGCATCTTCAGCCATTTTTATTGAGCATTCAAAGTCTATTGAATCAAGTGCATTAGGTTCTATTAATCTTTAAAATTTGTGATATAACTGCTCATTTCTTTGGCTTTTGAGACAAATGACCTGAAACAACAGAGTAGCAAATAACAACTAATTTTGCAATGCACTTATTGTTTCCATGTTGCATTTATAGTTATGTCATTTTTGTTTAGGCTGAAATTATTTGGCAAATTCAACTTAACTGTATGAATAGTTTCACTTGTACTTCAAAATTCTGTTGTTATGGTGAATAAAATGCTTCAAACTGTTTTCACCCAACAGTTTACCTAAGCTCAAATTCTGGATCACATCATTAGTGATATGGTCCAGAATGAAAACCATACAAAAAGACCATGGCATTCTACATATAAGCTCCAGTTCCCTCTTCGGTACCCATTCTTTTTATTAGGCTTTGGTCTTTTTTCTAAAATTTTTTTTTTAGCATGTCAAGCATTAATGAGCAAACAAAATTTCAGGATTTCAGTAACATATAGTTTCATGTGGAGAGCTTGCTTGGGATACGTGTATTAGTTTGAATAATTAATAACTTTGTAAAGAGAGGCAAACCCAGTAATTGTAATGTGTCTAAACTGAAAATATTAACCTCTGAGTTAAACAAGGAAAAGAAATAATAGCACCCAGACACCAAATAAACACAGTACAGATATTAAAGTTGCCAGAGACATAACCAAAGAACTTCACAAATAACTTCACTGCCGTTAGTTCATTCAGCTCATAGCAACAGCTTTGTACAAAATATTTGTTAATAGCTGTGTATAAAATGAGATAAAATAATGAAGTCTTTCCCAAGTACTACAAGGAAGTAAAAAAACTGAAAGATACCAAATTAGTTGTGTGCTGATTTGTGATTTGCCCAGTTTTAACAGAAAGCAGGAGTCCTGTGTCTCAGATTTCCCTGGTCTAACCATTAGACTGTAATGCTTGAGCTAATCATAATGAACATTTTTTATGTATTTATATGCTTCACCCATGAAAGTCCGCTGCAATATTATCCACACAACTTAAGTACTGGTATTGCCCAGGGATATACTGTAATGTAATATGGATAATGATAAAAACAAAATTATACCTAATTATCTCATTTGTCTTTTTATTTCCAAGAAGAAAGAATACTAGATAAAAGAAAATAAAACTTACGTGAAACATGGTGGAAGTCATCAACATGACAAGAGAAAACACTTGGCATGAGGAAGGCTTACGAGATTATACTGTGCCTCTAGTGAATTGTGTATGACCAGAACATATGAAACAAAATTAGTCTTTCCTATTACTAAGTTTCCTGTCACAGCTAAGAGTCTTTTAAAAGACATAAACAAAAGCTATGTTACAGCTTATGATACGATTATTCATCAGCAGAAAACCAGATATATTTCAGACACTCACTATCTCTTATACTGCTTTATGTGGATGATTTTATATGCCATGGAACAGAGAGAGAAGCATTTCTAGTGTTGTTGATTTCATGGGTGATCATATCATAGACTCATAGAATACTTCGGGATGGAAGGGACCTTTAAAGCTCATCTAGTCCAACCACCCTGCAATTGGCAGGGAAATCTCAAATAGATCAGGTTGCTCAGAGCCCCATCTAGCCTGACCTTGAATGTTTCCAAGGATGGGGCATCTACCACCTCTCTGGGAAACCCGTTCCAGGGTTTCACCACCCTCATCATGAAAAATTTTTTCCTTATATCCAGTCTAGATCTTCCCTCTTTTAGTTTAAAACCATTACCATTTGTCTTGTCACAGCAGGCCTTGCTAAAAAGACTATCACCATCTTTCTTGTAGGCCCCCTTTAAATATTGGAAGGCTGCAATAAGGTCTCCCTGCAACCTTCTCTTCTCCAGATTGAACAACCCCAGCTCTTTCAGCCTTTCCTCATAGTAGAGGTGTTCCATCCCTCTGATCATTTTTATGGCCCTCCTCTGGACCCTCTCCAACAAGGTCCATGTCCTTCCTGTGCTGAGGGCTCCACAGTTGGATGCAGTACTCCAGGTGGGTTCTCACCAGAGTAGAGGGGCAGAATCGCCTCCCTCGACCTGCTGGCCACACTTCTTTTGATGCAGCCCACTCCATCATTATGCAGTCACTCCATCATAGAAGGCCACTAGGTTGGTCAGGCAGGACTTGTCCTTGGTGAAGCTGTGCTGGCTGTCTTGAATCACCTCCCTGTCCTCCATGTGCTTTAGCGTAGCTTCTAGAAGAATCTGTTCCATGATCTGTCCAGGCACAGAGGTGAGGCTGACAGGTTGGTAGTTCCCAGGGTCCTCCTTTTTAAAAATGGCTGCAATATTTCCTTTTTCCAGTCCCCAGTAACTTCACCTGACTGCCATGACTTTTCAAGTATCATGGTGAGTGGCTTAGCAACTACATCAGCTAGTTCCCTCAGGAGTCTGGGATGCATCTCATCAGGACCCGTAGACTTATGTATGTTCAGGCTCCTCAGGTGGTTGCGAACCTGATCTTCTCTTACGGTGGGAGGACCTCTGTCCCCCTGATCCTTGTCAAATGTCCCACTAACTCAGGAGGTGTGAGGGGAGAGGTTGCCAGTGAAGACTGAGGCAAAAAGTAGTTCAGCACCTCAGCCTTCTCCTTGTCTGTTGTTACCAGCTCACCGCTTCTCCTCATCAGAGGGGGTACGCTTTCTTTAACCTTCCTTTTCTGGTTGATGTACCTATAGAAGCCCTTATTATTCTTTGCATCCCTCGCCAGGTTCAGCTCCAGCCAAGCCTTGGCCTTCCTGATCCCATCCTTACACAACCAGGCAGTGTCCCTGTACTCTTCCCAAGAAACCAGTCCCTTCTTCCACTGCCTGTGCAATCTCTTCTTGCCCTTTAGTTTGACCCACAGGTCATGGCTCAGCCATGGTGGCCTTTTCCCTTCCTTGCCTGATTTCTTGCACCGGGGGATCGAGAGGTCTTGTGTTCTATGGAAAGCGTCCTTGAAGATCTGCCAGCTCTGTTCTGCTCCCTTGTCTCTGAGGGCCATTTCCCAGGGGGTCCTGTTGATTAACTCCTTGAAGAGCTGGAAGTTTGCTTTCCTAAAATTCAGGGTCCTGACTATACTCTTCACCTGACCCTTACTTACCTCTCCAGACTGTAAACTCTACCAGTGCGTGATCACTGCAGCCGAGGCTGCCTCCAATCCTGACATCACCAATGAGCTCACTTACATTGGTGACCATCAGGTCGAGTACTGCATCCACTCTTGTAGGGCAATCTATTACCTAGCTTAGGAAGTTGTCCTCCATGCACTCCAGGAGTGCCTTAGATTGCCTACCGCCTGCCGTGTTACTTTCCCAGCAGATGTCAGGGTGGTTGAAATCCCCCATCAGGACAAGAGCCTGTGAGCGTGAAGCTTCCTGTAGTTGGAGAAAAAAGGCTTCATCAATAGGCTCCCCTTGATCAGGCAGCCTGTAGTAGACCCCAACCACAAGGTTCCCTTTGTTGCCTCGGTCTCTAATTCTTACCCATAAGCTTTCAACCTGCTCATGACTATTCTTCAGGGACACTTCTTCATGCTCTATCCATTTCTTGATGTAGAGGGCAATGCCTTCACCCCTCCTACCTGGCCTGTCCCTTCTGAACAGCCTGTAGCCTTCAATAGCTGAACTCCAGTCATGGGATTCATCCCACCAAGTTTCAGTGATGGCAACTAGGTCATTACTTTCTAGCAGTGTGATAGCTTCCAGCTCCTCCTGTTTGCTGCCAATGCTGCATGCATTGGTGTAGAGGCACTTCAGCTGGGCTGTCATCCATGTCACCTTCTTGGAGGAACACCCCTTGGTTCCCTTGAGGAATTTCTCTGATATTTGCCTGTTGGCTCCTATTACCTCAAGAGCCCTCTGCTCATCCCCATAAGACTTCATCTGTGCTGCAGTGTCTCAAGCACACCTGAGATCAACAGGCTGAGAGCCCCTGCTAGCATCCCATCCCCCACTAGTACCCCATCCCTCTAACCATGGCGTGTTATCCCACCCCTTATTACAGGCAAATCAGATATCGACCCCCCTCCCCCTTCAAATGCAGTTTAAAGCCCTGTCAATGAGCCCCACAAGCTCCTGAGCAAAGACCCTCTTCTCCCTTTAAGAAAGGTGAATCCTGTCAGATGCCAGCAAGCCTGGTGCCGTGCAGGCCATCCTATTGTTGAAAAACCCAAAACTGTGACATTGACACCAGCCATGGAGCCATGTATTAATGGACCGGATCCGTTTGCTCCTCTTAATGTTCCTGCCCACAACTGGAAGGAGGGAGGAAAAAATAACCTGTGCTCCCAATTCCCTCACCAACCGTCCCAAGGCCCTGAAGTGCCTCTTGATATCTTTTGGACTATGGGTTGCAGCTTCCTCTCCACCTACTTGGAAGATCAATAACGAGTAGTAGTCCAAGGGCTGTACCAGGCTGGGAAGTTTCCTGGTGATGTCCATAACCCGGGCCCTGGGGAGGCAGCAGACTTCCCTTTGAGGAGGGTTTGCCTGGCATATTGGACCCTCTGTTCCCTTCAGAAGGGAGTCACCTACAACTATAACCCTTCTTTCCTTCCTTGTGGAGGTGGTTGTGATAGGGGAGATAGGTCTTTCTGACCTTGGTGACACCTCTGCTGTAGAGAAACTGTCATCCACATCATCCATGGACTGGCTTTCCACATCCAGAGCCTCATACCGGTTGTACAGAGGCACCTGGGAAGGCAAGCTGGGCAAGGAAAGGGTATACCTGCCGACCCAGGTGTGGACTTGCCTCCATTCACTCCTTTCCTTTAGGCTACTGCCTTCAGCCTGGTGGGGGAAAGATACAGGATCCCCTTGATCTTTTTTTTTTTTCTGGTGGCTGTTCCTGTTTCTGTCTCAGGGAGGGCAGAGCACAGGTCCACCAGTCTATCTCTTTCTCAGCCTCCCTGATGCTCCTTGACCTTTCTACTTCCTCTCGTAGCTCTGCTACCAAGCTGAGCAGATCATCCACCTGTTCATACCTCACACAGCTGTTCTCACCACTGCCAGCCATTACCAGTGAGAGGCTCTGGCACTCTCTGCAGCCTGAGACCTGGATGGCTGCATGGTTTGTTGGGAGCACAGTTTGGGTTGCCACAACCATTCTGGTGGTTGTAGAGGACATGGCCTTCTGCTGGGTGGAGACCGTAGCTGAGTTCCTTCTGAGAGGGTGATGACCACTGGCTGAACTTACCTTTTGAGCTGGCAGAGCTTCAGTGCCCTGCACGTGTGCCCTGCCTGTGCAAACTGCTGCGCCACATCCTGGTCACTCATGCTCCCTAGGAGCCATTTAAATGTCCTGCGGTTGCTCCTGGCTACACCCCCGCACCACGTCAGCCTCGCTCATGAGAGCTGGCAGCTCCTGGCGCATCTCTCAGTGCGTCCGCGGGTTTCCCGGGCTCCAGGAACCCCCTTTTAGTCTCATTGCCTCGCGCTCAACTGGGGAACTTACCGTTGCTGCCGCTGTGCTCCTCACCAACTATGTGTTAGTCGCTAAGATTCATAACTCCACAAAAATACCTTTTGACTAAAAGGAATTTTCACAGGAATACAGGCTTTAATGGAGCAACAATAATTTACAGAGAAGAAATGAATCTTGCAAAACTTCAGTATTCCCCACTGGCTAATTTTGGAGGACTTTATTTTAAGCTCGTATTACATGTTAGGTTTCACAATATGGACGTTTGCCAGTTGAGATCAAGGGAGAGATGTCATCAGTGTATATTTAAAGGAAAATTATCTCATTAAATGCTTTGCTTCAACGCTCTCTCTGACCTCTGGAAATCACAGAAGAGCTTTTATTCATTGGTGTAGATCAGACCATCATCATTCACACCTAACTTAGAAATCTAAGAATACAGTTGGTATTTTTAAACTGGTACAGAATATCCAAATGAAATTCTGACATTATTTTGTTTGCTTTCAGATTTACTACTAAGATTCAGTTCCTGAAAGATATTTAATGACACAGATCTCTTAAATCTTGTTGCATTTTCACAATAAGCCAGTAAGTCAGATTTTAATAAACAGCCTATGATAATGACTATCACAAACTTCTCCTCTATACCCTTCCACCATTTTTGTCTTGGTGTTTTCTTCCATTCCAGGTAACTGTGAAATTCAGTTCCTATTCTCCAAAAGCCTGGTACAGGAGATACTGTTGACACAGCTGGTTCAACTTCATCATTGGACGTTTTCAAGACGAGACTGAATAAATCCCTGAGTAACATGGGACAGCCTCACAGTCCACCATGTCTTGAGCAAGAGGTTGGACTAGAGGCCTCTCAAGGTCCCTTCCAAACGGAATTGTCCTGTGATCCTGTGAAACAAATGGTACAATGAAGCTCTGTGCAAATATCTTAGATTTAATGTGAGCATAGGTGTACCAGTACTGAAGACTGGGGCATATTAGCTTGGATAAATCATCACCCTGTAATTGCCACCATCCATTAGCTCCTTTTTTGGCCCCTAGAATACACACTTAATCTGCCTGCCTCTTCTACTTCATTTGTTGTCTAGGAGACAGGTCAATACAGAGCTGGTTTGAATGTTTCTGCACTGCTAGGTAGATATCCATTTGTTTCTCACTCCAGTAAGGACGACTATTTTTCATAAAACTTCCTTATGATATAATGCTGAAGTACTTACTCTCTTTTCAGTTTTTACTCAAGGACACCTCAAAAGAGAAAAAAAAATGATAGAAGAGTTGCTTTAGGGCAAAGAAAGGCTGGACTAATCTTGAAAAGTGTAATTCTAATTATTTTTCTTATTCTGCTAATTATGATCATTTCTCATCTTATGAAACAAACTATATATTTTTCTCTTACCAGATAATTTCTGTAAGTAATTTGCACTGTAAGCAGCTTGCAGAAAATATTCAGTAATCACATTTTGAAAATTATTTTGTTTCAGTTGAAGTAATAGATAACAGTTTTTCACAGTGCATAGAAGTGTTCTTTTCACACCATGACTGGAATAATGCTATGTAATTTTTACCTGTGAACACTTACTATAAGAATTTAAAAATAATATTTTGTAAATAGTGTATCCAGTTAACTTATACATTATTCTTTCAATTTTTTTCTGCTCTACTGGACTAAAATATTGAGATAGATGAACTTCAAAAGATACATTTCAACCATCAGAACTTTGTTAAATTCTGCTTTGGGAATATATAAAGGACTACATGGTGCTCAATCTTGGCAGCTGAACTGCAACTAAAGAATACTGACTGGGAAATTTGGAAAAATATTCAAAACATTATATTGTGCAACTTACTGAATATAAATATAGAAATCTCAATATTAAATTCTGAAGTATATTGAAGCCATGTGGGATTTTCTCTGTATGTAAATGTAAATTTTTAAATGTGTCCATATTATTAGCACCAACTGTAAACCATTAATAATTTCAATACTCTTGAAGTGTGAAAATTGTTTTTAAATCATTCTTAAAATATTGGGTCCAATGCTACCATCTTCACTGCAGTTGAGAACAGAGTTAAAATCCAGGTGCTATTAAGACAATGAAGAACAATTTTTTACATATATTTTCAATAGCCTGGAGAAATATAAATGACAGACTGAACTGTAGCTTGATCACTTAATATATCGCCCAAGGTATTCAAACTTTTAGTCACATTTGAAAAGAAATGGTTAAAAAGAAACAACAACAACAAAAAAACCCCACCTCACTGTACTTACCATGTATTTCTGGCCATGGGGAGACTTTGAACAGAAAACAAAGATATGGAAATATGTTATATTAATGCTAAAATGAAATGGAGACATGCATGAATCTGATGTAGCCATAGACAGTAGAGATGTGAAATGCAAAATGGCTCTCGAAAATGAAATTCCATGAGTCACTGTATACTAATTACAATAATCTTTGCTGAAAGGTAGCCTTGCTATTTGTTGAGGTGTGACAGGGGAGCAAGGGGAGAAACACGCAAATGAAATTAAATTGCAGTTCTTTGAAATAGCACAATTTATTGGCCTTAGATCTAGGTAACCAGCTAAGCTGAGGAGGATAACAAGAAACCTGTGTCCAAACAGGGAGTGAGGGGGATCAGGTGTACAAACTAGCACTTGTTTCTCCTCCCCCTGCCTGAGTCCAAAGGTGCTGCTAGGTCTTCATATCCTGCCTTGCCCTTAGTCCTCCAGCAGAACTGCCAGCCCCTGACATTCCTTTGATAAATAGAAAGCAGCTGGTGTCCCAAGGATGGCTATTAATCTCCTCACAAGATGAAAGTAAATGGTGGAGCTGAGCAGTGCTTTGTAATTACTGATTCATGCACACCCTTCCTGAGGATAAAAGAAGTTTTAATTATTCCTACCTTGAAGATGGATTAGTTTTAATTGATACATCATCACTCTGAAATTAATAAACCTGTTATAGCAAAAGTTTAGTCAAACCTGCTTGTTTAGGAACACTTGGAAGAATGAATCTGACTACTTTCTGCTACACTGTAGTAGTAGATTGATAGACTGGATAGTGGAAAACAGTTTTGGGATGCTGGTTATACTAATTGTAGTGCTTTTTTCTTTTTTTTTTTTTCCCCTTTTTTCTCCTGCCCTATGATTTTCATTTCAGGAAGTAGGAGAAATGAGTGTTTTGGTCCTAACATTTTCTATTCAACACTGATCATGCTCTGCTTACTTTTCTGATGATCTGCTGAAATGCATTTGAAGGATTAATATAAAATGTCTTTCACTAGGCTGAATTTATTGCTATAGAGAAGATTTGATATATAGTTTAGAAAAGCTCAATGTTTCTATTTCAAGTATCTAATTCTGCATTCTAGCTCAAAACAAACACTTAAGTGCACACCATGCTTCAAGTATGGGTTTGAGCAATCTTTCTCTAGAGCACTGCTTTGAATCAGACATATATTGGTAGTAATACTAGAACAGATTCATGAGCTAAAATCTGTGGAGAAGTGTTCATTCAAAATAAATGCTCAGTGAAAAACATCCATATTAAAACCAAAATTATCCATAAGAAATTTCATATTATTTACTAGGTTTTCATTTTCATTAGATAAATACAAGGAGTATCAACAAAACTCAGAAATAAATTTTATTTTCCTAAAAGCTCTATAATACTTCATTAATTGTAAAAATCATAGATACGAGGACTACTTTACAAAATATATGAATGTATTGAATGCAATAATAGTTTTATTACAAAAAAATGAAAAAATTCTGATTGGCTTCAAGGGACAAGTACTTCAGCCATTAGTTTGATTGGCAACAAATGATAGTAAATTGCAAAAGATCAAATAAGCCACTGAATTTCAGATTTGAATTTCATTACACAGATGTTACTTAAGTATTTTGCTAGCAGACAATTATACAGCTTCACTCCAACATATTGTCTATTATCTTCTGTCTTGTATTGTTAACTGAATATTTTTCTTTCCATTAAGATGTAGCTATCCCAAAATAATTTTGAGATGGCATGACTCAAGCAGTTGTCCAACAGATGTTCTCATAGAGAATGAGGGTAAGAATAATGCTAGTATAGCAAGAAAACTCCTTAAAAGCTCTGACAAAAATATGCCAGTTCAGTAAGGAATTTTTCTTAGGAGATGGCCAGGAGTCAGACAGGCGTAGAAACATTTAATAACCCAGTGGTTAGGAGACCATCTTAAGTATTTAAAGCCAACTCCATTTACTTAACTTCAGAGTCAGGATTGAAATTAAGTTGTCATGAATCAAATTCAAGTATTTTACCTACCCAGCTACTGTCTTAATGTAAAATGGCAGAAATCTGAACTTTTATGATTTTGGAATATGGGTTGTATTTCTTGTATTTGTACTGACTGTATTCACGTAAGTCAATTAATACCATTTTGTCTTTACTTTTTCTGGCATTCAGAAACTGTATAGGTTTATCACATTCTAAAAGCAGTAGGAACTATTTTAATCTAGCTATGTTCTTAAAGCAATCTTATTACAGTTTTGTACTTTTTAGGATATGCTGAATGCTTTATAATAAAAACTGTAAGATCATACCTGTAGTTGATACAGTTCATCATTTATGGACACTAGAAGAAAGAGAATAATGAGATCCAACTGAATACAAGCTAACAGAAAAGGCATTCATTTTACCTAACTGTGTAGTAATATAGCCTATTTTTTACCACATACTTAATATTACAGTCTCTTTCTAAGAGATTCAAGTGGATCCTGAGAAGACAGATTGACAAATAAGTTGGGGAAGAGGTATCTCAAAGCTCAAATAAACTCAAAGCTTTCCAAATTTGGAAGAAAATAAAACTATTCCAGCTACAATCACATGTAACAACTGGATAATGAACCAGTGATTTAAGCACTAGAAAGCTGAACTTCTGTTTCTTATATCCCCTGTGATTTTATACCAATTAAAAATTGTGTAACTGGACAAGTGTTTCAGTAACATAGATTAAATTATTGTGGGCCACAAGGTCTATTGTAGCAGTTGCCTGTTTGCAGTGATCACTTTTTCTCCAGGCCTATACATAACACAAAAGGAGAAGGGAGGGAGATTGTTTGTACTTCGTCAGCTGAATTGCTCTGGTGTGGCAGAAATGGTTTTAAGTTCTAAATTATGCAGGGACACCCAATATTAGAAACCATATAGATATTGAAATGATACATTTCAGGTGTGATTCAGTACAGAGAGGCCTTTATTCCTATATTCCTAATGAAATGAGAAGCAGCTGGTACCTTAATTGTCAGGGTTTAGAGCAAAGGAACTTTTTGACAAAGGTACTTGACACAACCTCATCTACCCTCTTCTGCAAGTTATAAAGGGCTTAGTCCATAAACTGTTCCTAGATTTAGTACCTGGTGTGTCTCATATACTGAAAGTAGTGCAGAGCTGACCTGTATGTCTCTCTGGCAGATATTTCACAGGCAACGATCTTATCCTTAGCATATAACTATAGACTAGCAGTAGTAATAATATCAATAAGGAAAGCCTGTCACTATGATATCTAAACACTATGTGTGATTTAATAAAAGCACAACTATTTCAAGAAGGATTTTTAACATCCTTTATATTTTACATCTCTTGTTCATTGCTTCTTGGAAGAGACTTTCTGCTTTCATAAAGTATCCTTCCTTCATTCTCTGTTCCTCAATTTATCTCCCCGAGAAGTCTTTCTAAAAGCTTTTCCAGTGGGAGTTATGTGAGACCCTTTATTACGCTGTATGAGCTAAGTTATTTTCCTTTAGAAACATGTTAGTTTATTCTTTATTCCTTTATGACTCTTTCTTTAATTTTGTTATGCTCAAGGCAAACTATAAAACTTAAATATTTTAAGTGTTGCTAAATCAAGGCAAGCACCCACATCCAAGATCAATAATGTTACAAGGTGACAGTAAATGTAAAACACTCAAAGCCTTGTAAATATTTTAAATCTGTTTCTGAAGGTTTGGAAACAGTTGATGCAAATGCTGGAAGTACTGAAAGCCCATCAGAAAGAGAATTGGGGCTGTCATCATTAAATAGCAAGACTTTACAGTCTTTGCGAGAGTGCTGAAATAGTTCTGAGTGTCTCAGATATTAATTTCTTTGTGTTCTCTTTCTTTCGGAACTTCAGGCTGTTGATATATGAGTAAAGCAAAAAGGAACTGAACATCTTGTGCTTAGAGAAAACAAAAGAGTAAGGGAAAGCAATGATAGCACTGAAGGAGAACTTGAGAGATTGTAATATAGAAAGAAGACCTCTTATTAAAGGCTGACTAAAGATGTCTTACAACTGATGAAATGACCCCTATGCTAAAAAAGAGCATGCTGAGATTAGATAAGAGAAGGAAAAAAACCTTCCTAACCAGGAGAAATTCAGCAAGAGTATTTCCAGGAAGAGATGTCAGCAGTGGGGACGCTCACAGAGATAAAATGTTGAAAGGAACACCACAGAGAAAACTAGGTGAAATCCTACTGCTCCCAGACAGTAAAACAGGAGTAAAGAAATCCTCAAGAAGTAAGGGAAGACAATTTCTTTCCCAGGGATCAGCATGAAAGTGCAGACGAGACTACTACTAGCTTTGCAAAAATGGAGACACTTTCCTGATTGATCCATATCATCTTAGATCAAATAACCATGACCTTTATTGCTTTCATAAGATAACCCTCTGCATCCTTATAGAGTGAAATAAAGGACAAAAGTGAACATCTTAGAGCAAGTATAGAGTCCCTGAATTTTATTTCCCCTCCCTCTGCCTTGTTTGCCTTGCTTACTGTACTTAAAGATTTCAGGCTAATTTTGTCAACCTTGAGAAATTATTCACCTAAAATTGTAGCTCTAGATACACCCCTAAGCATGTTTCTGTGCTATTTCCTTTCAGTCAAGTACTCTGATTTTGAGACTTTCACACTTGATATTGGTTTGGTACAGAAGGAACAGAAGAATTTTGTAACCATAGGAACTGAGTTAAAGACAAAACATCTGTCTTAACAAAAAACTTTTCTTTTTTAATTGTGGTTATGTAGAAAGAAAAACTTTCATATATACTCATCTCTGCTTTTTGTCTTCAGATGAACTGGAAACAGAGGGGAGGGACAGAAACACAGGCAAAAATGCAGATACACTTTAAAATTAATTTCAGCCTATCTAGTAAACTGAAGTACCAGGATAGTCAATCCTGATCTACTATGATTTCTAAACTGAACATTTTAAGACACACTCAAGGACTTCTATGTGATCTGAATCCTTATTGTCTTTGCTATGTCACACTCCCAAAACTGTTGATTTCTTTTTTTTTTTGCTTTATAATGCATGATAAATAACTCTATTTTTTTTAAGCTCCTATTTGAAGTAATAGTAAGATTCTGTGTTATTTCACTTGAAACTCAATAGTCTACTGTGTATGTGCCAGTTGAATTACACAACAAAAGCAAAGGTACTCCTTTCCCTTGAAATCATATTTCCATTGTTAAGCTGACCTTTAAATGTACCATTTTGTTATCATTATATGAAATTAGTCACAGCTTTCTTATTTTGTGCAAGCAAATCTTGATTACTCGCCTTTCCATAAAGCTACGACTCAGTTTAATAATTCATGCTTCTCTGCTTATCAGCTTTAGAAACCAAAACGGTGCATTCTGCTATAAATCTTACCCACTGCTGCATTTCATTTTAATGCACAGCAGCAAAACACTAACATAATTGGTGCAATCTGTTATTTACAGATATATTGCGAGACACAGGTGGCAACCTACATTTTGTGTTGTAAGAGAAAACAAGACCTCCTTCACAACTTGGTCAATCTAGCTAGAAATTATAGCGATGGTAGGATAGAATTCGTTTATTCTCACTCACAGTAAACTTTGATTCCATGATAATGACTCATATAGTTTTTTCTTATAAATTCTCAGACAGGACCTTACTCAATTTATATTTGAGCTAGAATGAAGGAATACTGCAATAAAACAGTAAGAGAAATTACTTTGTAAAAAGTATGTAAGTCCATATTTTTCTCGTTTGCTGACTTATTCTATATAGCCAATTTCCTCTGCTTATAAATGAAACAATAAGGAATTTCTTTTTTATTAGTGGTACAAGTGCTGTAGAGTAATACAAGCACACACAGGAAATCAATGGCTTTTATTCCCAATTTTATTAATAGTGAAAGAATCTGAAATACAACCAAAACCACTCATTCCTACTATACTGCTCAATCCCATTTGTATGAATTGCATGGTGACCACCAACATTTGCCATAGATCTGTGATTAATTTTAGGTAGAAATTATTTGGGACTGAACTGGGAGACAATATATTGAAGGTATTTCAGCAATTCCTCACTTGGATCAAAGCTGTTTAAGTAATATGACGGTATACTTATTATATGGGAGCAGAGTTGTTGGAAACTGTTTTGAAGAATACTCCAGGTAAAATATCTAGAGTTTGTGAAAGAGCAAAGATATCACTGCATGAATAATTCATAACATAACAATAATATGCAACAAGTTATTTGATTTTTTAAAAATACTGTTTTAACCAAATTGATGGAATACTAGCTGTCTTCAGCAGCCTTCATTATTTTTCTGAATCACATGATTTCATTGCAATAGGAATTTGATCCAACCTAGTACTCCATCAGAATTTTCCTGTAATAAAATAATTTTTCTAAAAAGATTGAGACAAAGACTTTAATTTTTAAAATGGTTGCAGTCCACATAGGAACCTCATTAACTGCTAAAAGCAGTGCTTACAGTAAAATCAAGGGTGAAAATGTAAAGTGAATATCAAATAAACATTTCCTGAGTGAGAACTATTAAATAACAGAACAATCTCACTAGGGAAGTGCCATGGGTTGTTTCACTTGGCACATTTTAAGTGGCTTGGAAAAAATACTGTAATATTTTCTTGCATTAAAAGAAAGCACTAAGTATTTTACACTGTTATTTTCATCTCCAATTTCTGTTTTTGTACTGTTCTACTTTATTAATTTTGTTTACTGTGGTAGATCTGTATAGAGAACTGTGTGGGATCCATTTACAAAGTACTTCTGAAACAGAAACCTGCATAGCAGCACTCAAATACATTTTGAAACAAGGCAGAAAAAATAGCTTTCATCCTCTTTCCCTTCTTTAAATAAGAACTTCCATGGAGAAAAACTGAAACAGAATTAATCAAACTAGAAGAACCTCCCTCGCACAAGAAAGCCAAGAGCATGTTGGCTTTGTGATGCAGTGAGAGGGTATTGCCACAAAGTGTTCTCTGCTCCTGCTGAGGATGCCTCTTCTGATGCCAAACCGGATGCTATCACCACATCATCTGCTGCTGGTGCTGTTTCATGCTTTTATATGAAGGGCCAAGGGAACACATTCTGGATTGTCTTGTGCCAAGAGAAGGAATACAGCAATTTGGGAAACGAAATGATGTAACTACTAGTGCAGAAGACAAATAAACCCTGCCAATTACTCTTTGGCACCACGGTCAGAGAAGAGTAATCAAAAAAACCCAAAAGCATACGGGCATGCATTTGGATCAAATTTGGAACTTGATGAGAGCCATGGGAAAATGTCAAATGTATCACACCAGAGACTTTGAGCAGGATTACAGACAGAATTTTGGTACAAACAGAAAATAAGTATTTAGTTGCAATTGCCACTGTTAAAATGACTAATAAAGGTAGAAGGAAAAGAAATTATGAAGCAGAATATATTCAGTAGTATAATTTTTTAAATCCTTTAGACATTTAGAGCCAATGAAAGGCATGGTAATTTGCTCAGACATTCAAGAGTTTGTTCACTAAATTAACACCTGTTAAATGACAGCACTGAAAACTGCAGCCCTAAACAAAACCATACAGAGTACTCCAAGTCGTCCTTGGATCTGGAAGAATCTATTATGGATGTCAAGAAAATAGGCCAGTCATTTACAAGCAAAGCCAAGCTGCTATCTGGGCCTGCCAAAAGTAGAGCCCAATTAGTGAAATCTGGTGTTCTACTGGAGTGTAAGCACCGAACTATGGAAACATCACATTCATTTCATGCAGGTCACAAAGCAACAGTCTGGTAATAAAGTAGCTATATATTTGAGTTAGAGTTAAACTCATTACTGTCTTATGAAGTATTATTTATCCCATTGTTTAATCTCTAAAGTGTCTTGTTCCTTAAGCATCTTTCCATTGACACTTAGTTGTAAATATGAATGAATAAAAGTACCAGGCATTCTTAATATTTATTAATATATATAAAATTGAATCAAACCAGCTATGATATTTGCCCAAAGTATTTTATGTACAGATCTATGTTACGTATAACTTCAACCATTACTGTTAAACAGCAACTTCAATTTGAAATGCAGCTTTTATAAGAGAGAGTCAAGAATTAGTTAAGAGTTCAGAGCCACAAATGACATAGCATCTTTACTATGCCACTTTACCAATGCCACTGTCAATGCAGTAGAGTTTCTAAAGGAAAAAAAAATAGTCAAGTTAACATTTAGCAAGAAGAACAGGTTTCAAATTCCTACCCTGTAAGGAGAAGTGGTGTAGGATCTTTTAAAGAATCTTTTTATGTCTCATCCAAAAATTTGCATTTCCATGTATACATTGGCCTTTAGCACCATCCAGAAGCACTCACTCACTAACAAGCCAAAAAAAAGAATGCCATATTCTCAGTGATATCCAAATGTTGTAACAGGAAGGTGGCGGCTGGAGTTCTCCCATCCAGGTACACACATTGCTCCGTCTCTTTCAGGTTATAGGATGTGGCAGGATTTCAACTGACTGTGATCAATGGTAGTGATGTTAAAAATCCCAGCTTCTATAGAAAATACTGGTCAAAACATGCTTGTAGAAATTCACCCCGTTAACTATATTCCTATGAGAAACATACTAGTGTGTGACAGAGGAAACAAAGACATCACTTTTGCATGTTCTGTTGAGACAATATGTTGATTAGTTCCTCAGTCTGTTTCACACAAGCCAATAGCTCCTCTATAGGAAATTGATGTTTCCAGTGATACAACTACCAAACTTGCCTAGGGACTGAAATGACTTTGACACTTTGATTTCTAGAGGATTTTCGAAGTGTGTTGTCAGAAACTGGTACTTTTGTTTACCATCCACTTTAGATTTGTGATTCCTTCAGGCTACGTGCCAGATGTATATTCTATCATGGTAACACTTTATGATGATGAAAACTGCTGACATGTCTTAGTTCAGACAACTCTGAATGTCTCTGACAGCACTGGGACAAGTTAACATTTGGGCTGGCAAAGCAGAAACAGAGAAGGCAATACACTATCAGTTGCAAATTTTTATGAAAAAAACCTATCCCCCATAATGCATGCTTATGGCAGCCTCAGTTATCAAATTTTACTCATGAAAATTGATTCATAAATAGTATTACTAGCAAATTCAGATAGCAATGCATTTTCTTCAAAGTGAAGGATAACTCTACCTTAGTCTTACCATAAATGGCAGTCTTTAGTTAGACTCAGGTCTGTAAGGTTCTTCTCTTTACAGCCACTAGGTTAATTAAAATTAAAGATTAGCCTATTTAACTAACATGATGATGAAAAATTATGGAAGTTAATGATTCTATGCTAATTTTTTTTTTTTAAATGCTGCCACTGGTGAAGCAGTGTAAATAGAGATTTCCTTCTTAAATTATGCCTACACAAGGCAATCTTATGCCGTACTCATGGGTTGATGTTCATAAAAAAATAGAGAATAAGGTAAGGGAGGTTTACGGTGTTGCTTACAACAGCCACTTGTTTTTCTGAAGCTTAATATTAGTGTATAAAATATCAGGCTGTGATATTGTAAAATCTAGTTTTACAATAGCACTGTTATATTTTATGAATTGAGAAGAAATAATTTTTATAGAAAGCAGCAAAGCTGCTTTTGTCAGTAATGTCCAAACAGTGGGGACAAAAAAGAAATTGAAAAAAGAGCTCTTCCCAAAAATTCATTATCCTTTCACCATTAGAATTGGTCCAGGAATAAAAAAAAAACAAAACTCAAAGAAAGTTCAGGAATATTTATTTAAATTAAGATCTGACTCATATCCTTAATTATTAACCTTTATAGAATATTCATTCAAGTAAGCTCTTTGCACAAATAACTTGTCAGGTTTCTCCTTCATGCTAATATGAAACAATTCCAGAGGCACAACTTCTTCATTACAAAATTCATGTAGCCTAAAGTCTCAACAGTTTTTGAGATTTGAAATTTCAAAAATGTATTTTAAATCAGTTTAAAATTCTTTTTGGCCCGATGTCAATAAATACTTGGGACAGTGCTAATTAAGATTTTTAAAAATTAAATATGAATTCAATGCAATTGAACATGATTTTGAAAATAATATTTATTCATGTTCATGAAAGAACTGGAAGAATATTTTTATGTCTACATTTTGAAGTCCATAGTAATACCACTCGAAAACCTAAGTCAAAAATATTGATATAAAGCCAGAGTAAAGTGTGAATGTGGACTTAAGGATCAGATCCCAACCTGCAAAGGTAATGTACTTTCACAGAGGTATACCTTCACCTTTTGTTTACAGTTTTATCCAGATGAGACATAGCATACCTTTTGAGCATTTGAACAAATGACAGAAACTTTCTTTTTGACCCTCTACTATAGCTTTTGTAAGTTCATACTTTGAATGTTCACTACACAGTTATGTGTGTTTGCTTCTCTTTGTGCTTTCAGCAAGTTTAGGCATTTTTTGGTCAATGCCTTGGGAATGCTGCCAGCAGAAGAGCAGTGTAAATCTGAGATTTAATAAGATGCAAGCGCACATGTGCATATATATACACACCCACATGAACCCATGACAGTATCAGTCATCAGAATGTAGGCTTGAGAGAAAAGGCCTGATCTTCTCAGCATTCCCTTCAAAACACAGAGTGTATTGCAGAGATCTAATGATAGATGCAATCCTGTTTCAAAGTGTCACTACCCTACTAAAAATCCAAGAAGATTTTTTTCTTTGTTTGATGATGATGATTATGATGATAGACCCAGTAGTTTGTGAAATGTAATATCCTGGGGTTTTATCTCCTTCTTGTTTAGTCTATCATCTGAAACATTTTCTCCAATACTTCCACAAAGTCAAATGGAAGTCATCGCATTCCTTTAACTCCACACAAAATAAAACACACAGCAGCACAAATGATAGCTAAAGACTCAGTTCATGGTAGCAAGCATGTTACATACTGAAGCACCAGCTGCTGAGCTGGACATAAACTAGATTATTCAGATGTTAGGTTCAGGCCTTTCACGTATAGATGCAGTATACATGCAGTACAGTGTTGGCATCTCAAAGTCTTGTTTGAACACAAGGAGAATCTTGGTATAATTGCAGGAAGGATTTCAAACTCAAACAGAAATAATGTCTATGCATGTCAAAATATGAATGCACACTTCATTCACTACTTCTTTCCTTTTTATGCTTTTTCTTTTTCCTGATAATTTGCCATGCTGTAAACTGAGTCAATTAATTGTTTTTTTACAGCAAGATATGTACAGATCTCTAATTTCATATGAATTTCAATTCAAATAAAATCATTTAGATGAAGCAAACACTGATAATCAAATCTTAAAGCTATTTTATAAATAAAGCAATACTTGATTTTAATTCAGAGTTCTGCTGTCTTACCTTCCTTGTAAAGGATGTTTATTTTAACAGGGTGTAACAAAAACATTTAAAAACCTTCCATAACATAAAACTGTATACCATATACTGTGTGATACTGTTGCCACTGCTAGAAACCTATGCATTGCTTGAACTGTGTCTTTGAAGTATGCATAATCCTCATGATCCTCACCCTAAAACCATGCTGGCTGGGAGCTATTTACACCCAAATGTAAGTATCCCATCTCATTTTCTATAATCCACGAAATCACTATGTCTCCAGCAACCTGGATAGTTGCCCGCCAACTTCTTGAAGAGCACATTCAGTTTCTCTTTCATATTTCGAATTCATATGTGAATTTTAAATGTTTTAACACTACATATGCTAGTTTCTTTAGATATGAAAATGGAATCTCTGCACAGAGCATTAGCAGTTACTTTAGCTCAAACACCACTTTTCACATAAAAGCATGATTGTATCCTCATCACTCATGCAGAATATCTTTCTCAATGGAATGTCAGAGTCAGGAATTGGAATAATTTTGCCCACATTCAATATGATATTCCTTGTTATAGAATTATAGCCTTCCAGAAAAATTAGTTTTGCAAATACAGTTTCATGTAAGTGTGCACACACGGTGTATGACTGTGTATATCCACCTGTGTCTGCATGCTGAGCTTATGGGTTGCTTGTGTTCTCCATCAGAATCTATTGAAATGCATTTAACCTCCAGCCATACCTGCTCTAACAACTCTGCCTCGCAGCCCTTTTCTCCGTGTTAACAAAGCAATTAGAAGCAACTGTTCTCTCATATAAGAGATTACCATCATCAGAATGTTTCTGAATAGTTATGCAAAAGACCTGATTAGAATTGGAACAATTGTTATTCAGTATAGACCTGGTTTTTGCTTCCTCTGTTGTTGTGACTCCATCAACTTTAACACTTCACGCTACCTGGGGAGTTGAAGACAATAAGCCGGGAACCAGTATTGTGACCTGCAATTTTCTGTTGTGAATTTTCTGGTACTTTGCTACTTACTGGCATGGTGATCAACACCCTCATATTGATTAAACACTTTGTAAGAAGAACCACAAGAGTGTGCTAAGACTTGTATCCTATGTTCAGGAGCAGATATGCTGAATCTTCCCAGAGAGAGCATTTATATGTTATTCAGTAGCTGTTTTTTTGGTGTTTTTTGTGTTTTTTTTTTTTTTTTTTTTTCCAAAGAACTGCAGGTAGACCATCAACAGAAAATGAATACGGATTTACTAAAGACTAATAGGTTCACTAAAAGTCTGTAATCAGGATCTATCAGATGTAAAACTTTTCTAAAAACCTTCTATACCCATTTTCCTCAACTCCATAATAGGTGATAATACTTGAGCATAGTAATATTGTTTTACTAATTATATAGCAAATGATTGTCTCGTTGTTGTGGTTGCTCTAAGATCATTACTGATTGCCTGATGGCTGTTGGCTTTGATTTAAAGATGTTAATTTTGACCTTGGCATGAGAACGTACTTAAAATGAGCACAATAGCACATGACCGTACTCACATTAACAAGACCATATGCTCCCTAATGAAAAGCACTCTTGTTTAAATGAGAAAGCTATAGGAAAGCTGTTTCTCATGAAGACCAGATGTTAAACTTTGTTTCCCTTTACCTACAGCTGACGATTTCAATCTCTAGATCTTTCCAGGCTTAATAACAAAGAAGAGCGTACAGGGGCCCAAAACCCATAGAACTCCAAGGATACCTCACATCTGTAGTAGTGTAAGGTTTTATTTCCCTATTTTCTAGAGGCTTCTGTTTTTATGTCTGTGATAAATTCTAAATTTAAAATATATGTTTTAGTCCTGGATGCACTATTTTAACCTTGCTTATGTAGTTTAAAAACATGATTTACTCCAGACAAGCTTTTTATTTTCAAAATCTAAGCTGAATCCATTGAACCTGATTTCTGTATAAGGAAGACACTCCTTCCTAGGAATTTAATATGGGCTGAAAAATAATTCTCCAATCACCCTTGATTTATTTCCAATTTCAACACAAGCTTTCCCTCAGAGAGAAAAAAATCAAGTCGCTATAATACCTAATAAACACACACATGTGCACGCTCACATAAAAATAAAAGTTAATCTCAGACTTCACTTTCTAATACTTCCTGAAATCCAATAGCTATTTGTTGAGGACAGGTACTTCAAATTCAAATTGTCAGGTACTCACTGAAGAGATACCACTAAGGGTTAGCAATTATTTGCAAATTGCAAGAAAGCAAGGCACAAAGTGTGCAGTCTGAACACCTGAGAATGATGTTTATACTGTTTCATAGTGGCTATTTAAAAATATTTTGTCTTTCAAAAGCAAAACATTTTTTGTCCCATTATCTAGGCTTTTATCAGTTGTAGAACACCACTGAGCTGTCACTTCACAGTGGAGAGAAAGTGAAAAGCTTTGGTTAATTGCAATGTAATTACTACTTCTGAAGAACAGGAAATGGTTTCCATTGAAAAATCAGCTTTTGACAGGTAATTCAGATATATATTACTAATAATCAGAGAGCTCACGTTCCTGTATACAGAGGAGTAACACGTCTGCATCATTTGTAGAATAGAAGATAATATCCATTGACATTATTGTCCTCTACCCTACAACACCTGCTGTTTTGGTTTCAAGATGGTAAACACCTACAGCTGATTTTTGTGAAGGACTGGTTTTGTCCAAGTGTACTCTAAACATCTAATATTCCCATTCCAAACCTAGGAGTGTCTTTGACTATAACCTGGAACCTTAAAACTAAACTCATGCACACAAGCAGAAGTGCAGCTGCACAGGGATCTTTTAGCCTTGAAAGGAGAAACTGAGCTGGCTTAAGCATTTTTATGTCTGAATAACGAGGCATCTTTTTCTAAAGATTATGTAACCTGTAATTTAATGTCCTTTTTGTTCCAAGTACCCAGTGCATCTAATTTCTTGTTTAAAGCAAGAATATGTATTACAGCTAAGAACTTAGATAACAATTATAATTTACACATGATTAGTTAGCAGAGAGGACAGTAAAATCCAGCAGTTCTTTTTAATGCAAAATAATATCTATTATGTTTTAGTTGCCACTGAATCACCATAAAATATGTCCATGTTGAGGTATGTGACAGCCAAGAGATAATGGGAGTCCAGTGAACCTATTTTCCTCGTTTTGAGTCCTTGCTGTACCCATCAGGGAAGAGAAGCGTGCATGCAGTCTGAAGTAACCTTATCCTGTATCTCTAAATTATCCCATGTTGCAAATGCATTTCTTCTTCATCTCATGTCAGTACCAGCACAGAGATGAATCTGACACTCAAATGCACTCTATTCATTGGATGAGCCAAGATTTCATTGCACTCTGAACCCTTCCACTTTAGCTGACATTTCTTTTTCAATGAGGAAAAGTTACTTAGCCATAGCTATGCAACAAGCATTACATTTTTTGGCATGTTAAGTTCCACACAGGCTAAGATATGTTAATAATATTTTGATCTGAAATATGTGTATACACTACACAGTCTTTACTACACTGTAAATCACTAACTGTGATTTACCAGGTGTTTTAAAGATTTGTATGGTCCACACAATAAATATTGCAGCTTGAAAAAGGAAGTGAAGCAGTGAAGAGAATTGCATTTTTGCCTACTTACAGTAACAGAATCATCTCTCGTTTGAGGGTTTCAAAGTGCTTTATATACATTTATTGGATAACTACTTATACACTTCTCTCTGAGAAGGTAAGCATTATGATATTCATACGAGAACCGTGCAAACTGTTGAGATTCAACAGTCTGGGGCATGATCCTCAAATCCTTAATGATCTAGCCCTCAGAATTGCCTAGCAGCTCACTTCCTCTGGAACCCCCTTGCCACAGACAAACACGCACAGGAAACAAGTAACAATAATTTTCAAAACACAACTTATTCCAGTGTTTTGGCTGTTAAAAGTAATACATCCATCTCTCCTCAGCCTTCTTACATATTTAATCCCTGAGGGGCAAATCAGATGCAGAAGCTATACAGTCTTTTCATTGTCACAAAGATCCAAATAGTTCAGCTAACATGAAGGATCCTGTTTGTTTCTCAACTGCACTCATGCCAGTTACAATCCAGTTTACAAAAGGTGCACTTCTAATTCAGAAAGTTTTCTGTTTTGAGTAAAAAATAGTCATGTAGTGAAAGGTTTCCAGGAACACGTTTTAAATGCCACTCAAGATCAGTCAGCAAGTTGATAATATCAAATCTAACAGACCTACACACCATTTCCTCTCTCTCAGTTATTAATTAAGAAATTAATTTAGAAGGTTTGTGCTTCTCAAAATTATCACAAGAAAAAATTTACAGTCATAGTCTTATTCAAATAAATTAATGGCCATGTCTGAATTTGTTTTAATTATTAGGAAAAGCTCCTTGAATATTGTTTGTTGATAATTCACTATATAAGTAAACAGAAAAGAAATTCATACTGACATAAAGGGATAATTAAAGTGTTGGGAAGAGGTTAGTCTTGTCAGAATTCATTAACTTGAAAAAATCACTGTGATTCAGTAATAAAAGCTGCCTGTACTTTTTATAGGTGGAAAGCCCTATAAAAATCAAAATGAAAAGGTGCTTTAAAAATTTTTTCAGGAGGATGGACTTTTATGAGTTTGTAGTCTGGCTAATGAATTTATTTGGGTGACATGAAGTTTTTACTTCTCTTTTCACACAATTTTAATAAAAATGGGTTGTCCCTAATAAAAAGACACATCTGTGGTCTCCTTCCCAACCTTTTTTTTCAGGTATACGATGTACGTAAAGAAAGAATATGGAAGAGGAAATACACTTTGAAGTTAAAATTTACTATTCTGCTATCAGTCTATAACTCTCATTAGTGACTTTGCAAACTCTATTTCTGAGAAGTGATAGATGTAGCTTTTATTTTATTGATTTTTATTCTTTTCACTTAAGATGGAGAAAGTAGAACAAAATCCAAATTAAAATGGAAAATAGCAAATTTGCATGTATGTCCCCAAATATTATGCTTAACAACTTGAATCTTTTAAAAACACTATATGAATGATTTATATTCGTATGTTGGTTTTGAGTAGTAAATTCTACTCCGTTATTTTATATATGATATACTATGAACTCCCCTTAAATATTTTGCATCTTGGCTGACTCAGAAATAACTACATGGTCACTGGCCTACATGGAAAAGTGCTACTACAATAAAGTATAAAAGGGCTATAATGAAATAGAAAAACAAGAAAGGAAAGTTCAAGAACCTGTCTATCAAAATTTAAGGATGATTTGTAATAGAACTTGTAAAACCATTTGTCTGTTTTCAGATCAAGCTTCAACATCTGTCCAGTAAGGAATGGGTAGGAGGGCAGCTTTGTGGCTTTTCTTCACACTGCTTGTACTAAGAGAAAATCCCTTTGGCTGCCTATGGCTTACTTTATTTTTCTATGTGACGTAAAGGAGCTAGATTGTGAGGAAAGAGGAAGGATTCTAGAAAAGCCTTGCAATGTCAGTTTTACAGCTTATTGTCAAGGAAAAAAAGAAGACTAATTAGACATTGATATAGTTTTTTTTAATGCCAGGATGGTAAAGATGTATAGGGAGGTGAAGGAAGGTTTCTTTTTGTTTCTCCTTGGAAATGAGAGAACAGAATGAAAAAAGATATTTTAAGCATTTTTTATATGATAAAAGGAATATTATCAATCTCTTTAAAAGCAGCATTGGATGGCAATAATACTAAAGCTGAAAGAGAGCACTGGCACAAGCACAAACGTATGTGAACAGTTTTAGAGTGAAATTACAAGAAAGTTTCTAATTATCAGCTCGTTGAGGTATTGAAACAACTTTTAATTGTACAGCAAGTTCTACAAACATCTTGCTAGAATTAATAAGGATTATTGTGCTATATAAAGGTTCTGTGCAGGGCATTGAATTATTTTTGTAATAAAAAAAATAAAATAGGGCTAGACTTACCACCTGTATATTTAAATCATTTGATGTATAATTTCGTAAATCTTCACTGATGAAGTACTACTCATTTAGTTTAGCCTCACTGAAGGTATGGCCACACCAATTTATTTTCTTTGTTGACATTTGAAGTGTTAAAAGGATATTTCGGAAATGTTTTACTCAGTTTAAATTTATTATTTCTTGCAAGAAAATCTAAATTTGAACTGATAGAACCATTTGAAAGAAATACAGAAACACTTCTAGTCTATAAAATTACAGCAGAGATGTTGCTACCCGAATAAATTATTTTGCATAGCTTTCCAGGGGGAATCAATATGATCTTTAAAATTCTACAACACCAAAAGCTTCTATATTGGCCTTGAAACCTTATGCTGCAATGTAACTGGAAAAAACCTTTACACAACATACATGAGTGAGAACATCAAAATTGCACACATCTATTTTCATGACATGTCAATGTCTAAGTTTTATATAGTCTTTAGATGATGCAATGAGAAACACGCTTGTACTTAGTCTTTGGTCCATGTCCCAGCTGATAAGCATTGTCAGGCATAAAAAAGACAAAAGCTGCCCTGAGAGGTTATTTGAAAATTTTCAGTTCTGAAGAAGAATCTTGGGGTGAGAAAAAGCTTATATGATTAGCTCTAGATGTGTTATTTGGTGTTTTAACAGTAAAACAATAGGTTAACAAATGCTAGAGGAAATAATAGATTTTAACAGAAGAAATTTTTCTCTCTGTACCAAAATGTTCCAGGAAGCGGAACATTAGCTCTTAAAGGTGCAAGTACTCTACTTCTAACTGTTTCCAATACAAAGCATGTCAAGTTTGTGAAGGGAACTAGAAGGTGTCACAAAAAGGTTACAGTCTCCATCAGCGAGGACGATGGAGGATATTGGTTCAGTAGCAACAGCTGTTGTAATTCATCAGAACCCCAGTCGTTCAGAAAACAATCTCAGGTACAGTACAAGACTCAATCCAAGGAGTATCTCCTTAGTGGATGGTACAGTAGCAGGGAGAGAATTCTTTGTATTCTCCTCACCTTGAAATAAGCTACTTGTCAGGATGACTTTTCCTGTGCCAAGTGCTGTGCTGTTATGAGTACATTGCTTTTGATCTGATACCTGGTTTCTTTGAAGCTAAATTGGCACTCCATGCACTGTGCTGCAATTTGCAGTATTGGGGGAGCAATAATGTGGCTTAAAAGTAAGCTAGTTTTCCTCTTCAGGTCTTCCAAGTGTAAACTTCTCTCAGCTGATGACTGAGTCTGATGTGGTCAAAGTAAGCTCTGAGTAGATGTAGAAATTTTTTGGCTTACAAAGGATTTATCATTTGAAATCTGGCTTATATTTTCTCCAGACTGAGAAAGCTGTCATATTGCTACCTGTCTTTATCTGTTTCTGTTGTTATGATTATGATGATATATGCATAATACACTCAAGACTGCTAGAACACTTCTGCAAAAGATAACCAGTACTCTTCTCAGTATATCTGTGTTGTGATTTAACCCCAGCTGGCACCTAAGCACCACATAGCTGCTCGCTCACTCCCGCCTGGTGGGATGGGGGAGAGAATCAGAAGGGGAAAAGTGAGAAAACTCATGGGTTGAGATACAGACAGTTTAATAGGTAAAGCAAAAGCTGCACACACAAGCAAAGCAAAACAAGGAATTCATTCACTACTTCCCATCGGCAGGCAGGTGTTCAGCCATCTCCAGGAAAGCAGGGCTGCATTATGCACAATGGTTACTTGGGAAGACAAATGTCATCACTCCAAATGTCACCCCCTTCCTTCTTCTTCCCCCAGCTTTATATGCTGAGCATGACATCACATGGTATGGAATATCCCTTTGGTCAGTTGGGGTCAGCTGTCCCAGCTGTGTCCCCTCCCAGCTTCTTGTGTACCCCCAGCCTACTTGCTGGTGGGGTGGTGTGAGAGGCAGAAAAGCCCTTGACTCCGTGTAAGCACTGCTCAGCAATAACGAAAACATCTTTGTATTATCAGCACTGTTTCTGGCACAAATCTGGAACATAGCCCCATACTAGCTACTATGAAGAAAATTAACTCTTCCCCAGCCAAAACCAGCACATTCTGTGAGGTGGACAGTATTATTATTCTTTTGGTTTGGTAAACTGTGACACAAGCAGAAAAAATTGTTTAGTCCATGGTGATGACAAGAGACCTATCCTGTTTCTCTTGAAATCATTGGGATAATAACTCCAGCTAGTGTAAGTCAGGGTAGTTCCTTTACAATCAATACAAGTGACATATACTATCTAAGGATTTGATTCAACACCTGTAAACATTTATAGACTTTAGTATGACTGAGGTACTTCTCACAGTAAATAGGTAATTTTTCTATTATATCAGTCAATATTCAAATCTTGTAAAGACAGCAAACTGACACATTATTTTTGCCATGGGTCTTTAAAACTAGATTTTTTCTCCTTTGTTTACATAGGAATTATTCCATCACTGCTGCATTTCCAAGGCAAAAGCATGCAGTTTTATGGTAGCAAAAGTGTTGTTTTCGGTAAGAGGGACAGGATGCTTAAACATAAACAGAGACCATATAATCACTGAAATGCAATTCTGAAGAAGATAGTTTGGTTAATGTTCACCTCTTGCAAAAAGTAACCTGATAAATTGGCTGTGATTCTCTTTAAAACACTGCTGAGGGAAATGGAGAATAGCAAGTTTCATCTCATCTCTTGTGCACCACTACATTAGGCATGTCCTCTGTTTGGGGACATGATGCACTCCCTCTTATTAAAAGCTAGAAAAGAGTCAAATGGTCTGAAAAGATCAGAAAATATAGGAACTGTGGGAATAATTTTTGTGGCTTGTTTTTTTTTTTATATACTTTTTTCCACCTTATTGTCTTTGCTGGTTTGGTTACTGGTACTGAGCTAGTTCAAGGAAGAAAAAAGAAATAATACTTCTATTTTGCAATATAGAAAAAATTGTGATTTGGAATTGCAATATCATCATATTCATGATGCTCCTGATGATTCAGTCTAGGCTAAAAGATGGTAGAACTTCCATGTTTTATCTGAAAAATTGATTATCTTCTGTAAAATGCCAGGTTTTCTAAAGAAAGTACTGATGTACTCAATAGTGTTCCCAGCAGGAAGAAGGAACAAGCATCGTTTGCTTCCAGTATTTGAAATTACAAATCAATTACATATCATGAATTTGATAAAAATACAGGAAACTGCATCAAATATTTTCAATTCCTTATCCTTCTGCATCCTTGGAAAATAAATAAATATGACGCAGAGCTGATAAATTATTTAAACTACAATAAAGGAAGAAATAAGCACTGCTTTTATCCACCTGTGCTTTGAATATGATGCTTTTCATTTATGACTAAGCTGCACTTTTACCCGTATAAAACAATTCTTCTTTCTCTTTTATTACTGTCATTTTTTAATATAATTACATGTGTTAAAAATGAAAATAAAGTCATGGAAAATCTGGAAAAATGGAATTACTTCTATATAATATTGCTCCCAGATGCACAAAGGGCATCTAGTTATGTCTTTTGTAGCCTTCATCAGGCTGAAATGGTAATAAACTGACAACACACAGATAGCAGAGATGAGCTCTGCTACTGGTAAACATTTATAGAGCTCTTCTCTGGGGAACACGAGCTGCAAGAATAGATGCCCAGTCATGGATAACCATGGGTCACCATTTCCTTATGTAATGACAGCAGTGTCACCACTATACTGAATTCAGTTATACACTAACAACTTTCCAATTGCAAAACTAGATAGGGTTGAGGATCTTCCACTATTTGTGATACCGCAGAAGAAAAATTCTGCAGAAATAGTGATTTAAATAGACAGATTTATAAGAGTGTGACTACACAGATTTCTGTGTAGCATAACTCCAGAGCATAATATACCATCATTAGCATAAATACCATCTTTAGTCTGATTATGGCAGACCGGAGCTCAGTGAAGGCATATTTGCCCTAGGTTTTATGTTGCTCCAGGTTACACGATTGCCTTGCTGCCATCTGTGTCTTTTCTGAAATTTTGCAAAATTAGACCATCTGAAGCAGAAGTGGATCTTTCTAAATCTTTTTCTCATAAAGGCAGAGCATTTCAGCTCATTCCTGAGTCTAACAGCAGTAAGACTTTGGCCCACTTGTAAAAATGCCATGTTCCACATGTATTTATGTCCCCTTTGAGAAATTCTATTTTCATGAGAGGCGAGAATTCAATTAAGCACACTGTTTTCTAGGTGTACTGTATGGAAAACTGTCTTGGAGGTTCTTAAGTTTTTTGTGACAATTCTGTCATGACAGTGAAGAAATTTTTTTTCCAATAAAAGTTTAATAAAACTTAATTTTTCTATATAAAGTTTTTATTTTAATTTTTTTTAAAACTCTAGTAAGAACAACATCAAACTTTTTCTGGGAAACAATGTTCCATAAGAACAGCATGTTTTGTCTCTCAGAATCAATTCTTTCAATTTTTCATTTCAAAACAACTTTTGTTTCTAAATTAAATTTTATCATATTGTAACTTTAAAGGTCAAGTCTAGGCACATCAAACCAATGCATAAAAGAAATCATGAAATACATTTTTTAAATGCCTTTAATAAAAAATATTGATATTATGTGTTTGTAGTTTTTTCATGTTCAAATCTATAGAAATTCTGAATTACAGTTCTAGGTTTCCTTCAGCTTTGAATTTAATGGTGTTCTACACATGCAAATATTCCTACAAGGGATATTTTATTCTTTTGTTCATATGTTTGCTCTTACGTAAGATATTTTGATTTCTTTTCTTCTTCCTTCTACAAGGCTATTGGCAAATCGTGTATTAAAATGTAAGGAAAGACATTTCTAAAGATGCCTCTTATTAAATATTTGCGTAACAGTGATTTTGAGATATCAGAGAACAAGTTGTTATTTACTACCAAGGCAAGGTGTCTAAGGTAACTCTTACCCGTAACTTTTATTTTTCTTCTACATTGCACTGCTAAAAATATTCAAAAAAACATACAGGTACAAAACATGTCAATTTAAGTTTCAGATCCTAAACTTTTCAGAGGCTTGTTAATATTTCATTACAGAATTAAAAATCTGTATTTGTTTTGTTCACTTCCTATCACAAATATATAATTGGACTTAGTGCATTTAAGATTGCTGTTCACTAATTACCCAGATATCACTAGCATGACAGTCTCACTGCACAGCTTGCAATTTGCATTAATTTCAAAAGCACTCAGAATGCTTTCCTACTATCCCAACACAAAGAACAATAATAACAATGCTGAAGCAGTCAAGTAATTTTAAAAAAAGAATTCAGTAAAGATGAAGAAATTTGTTTCAGCTGCTATCACAAATTTTTTAACACTGATGATTCTTTGGCTCAGGAGAGAATTCTACCACCTGCAGCTGTAAGTGGACAGAATCTGAATTTCTCTGTTGAAATTCTCTTGCACATTTACACTGAATCTTCTGCATAACTTTGCATGGCATAGCCACATGATGATTTTCACATCATTAACCAAGGACCAACAGAATAGGTCCAGGATGAAAGATAAAAGCTAACTTTTGCTTGCTTGTGGTGGATTTTTCTGTACAAACTCTCAATTTAATCTTTTCTCACCTTTTCTTTATATTCAATCTCTGACTGACCTGAATTGCTTTCATTCTGCCACTTTTTCTCTACTGTATATTTCTAATTGTGTATGAGAAAGATACACTAGCTTTTCTGGATCTTAGGATCTCTAGCTATTAATATGTGCACAGGGGGCGGCAGTGTTCTTTTTCAAACAGCAGAATTATTATTTAGATTTTAAATACAAATTCCATAATAGTTGCTTTATTCTAGTGGAGTCCTATTATACTCTCTGCTCTTACTGATAGAAATTTTGTTTGCAATACTACTATATTGAGTTTAAGAAAAAGTTTTATTTCTTAGCATAACAAAGGTTCTGCTTTCAAATAATTTTAACTAGGGAAAAAAACCACCTGCTTCAGATATACTGATAATTTCTTGTCTCAATTTTTAGATGTTAGTTGCCTAATTCAATTGAAAAGATAGAAAATGAACAGGGAATACAGGAATCAATATTCTACAAAATGCATTTTATCAGGAAAAAGAGACTGACCAATGAGCTGTTTATGAAGAAAGTTAAAAGAGATTTTTACCTTTGTTCATAAATTAGAGTGTCCTGTGATATCCTGGAAAAATACAGAATGAAAAAAAAAAAAGAATGAACTACTGTTCTACCTTTTCAAGTGTTGGCACGTGAAGACATTGTAGAATATTTTCTAGCTTGAGTAGAGATGAGCCTGTAAGTCTTTTTGGAAATTCTAGAAGGAGTTGCTTACCCTTGGATTTAGGAATATAGCTTGAAGTTTCTAAATATTTTGTTCAAAGGAGTGAGGGCAAGCCAGGAAGCGAGTATGTAGAAAAACAAGAATAGATACAAGATATCATCCACAGATGGTGGTTCAGCCCACAATACACAAATGCTGAAGGGCAAGCTCTGTCTTTAATTAAAGTTGCCCAACACTAGCTGTATAGTTTTCAGTTCCCAAACAATAATTGTTCAGTCTGAAGTTTTCTACTGACACTTTCCATTTTGGAAATTCTGTTTCAGACGAGTGGGATTTTGGTTGGGCAGAAAGAGTTTGGTCATGTCTGAAAATGTTTTAGAAACAGGGAGGAGGAGAAAGAGTATGATAGATATCCGTATTAAGACATGCCCTTTATCTTCTATGCATCATGAAACAGACATGAAATATTAGTTTAATACAGATGTAGAGCAGGTTGTGGGTATGAAAGTTACAATAACAGTAGAATATTATTAATACAAACACCTGCTAATGAAATTACATGCAGAACTAGAAATCTCTTTAATCAGCATTTAATTCATGGTCTTTTATTATTGATAGATCTTCATCTGGGGAAGGGCAAGGTTCAAGGCTTAACATAGAAGTAATACAGATCAATGTATTAGCCCTTCAGGAGAAGGCCTAATTATTTTAATGAGAATATTCTAATTAGGCAGGTTTGAACTGATGATTAAAGAATCTTGTGTGCTTGGATTTTTAATGGGGTTATCATTGAGTAAACATGATAATGCATGAAGAATGTATGGTATCTCTGTTAAAGAGCTAAGATGATACTCTTTTTTGGAATGCCTGAAAAAATCACAGAGAAGACTTTGGTGACAGCCTGAACTCTACATGCCAGATGTTGAGGTTATAAACTTTCAGAAAGAAGACCCAAGAATTGCATCCACTATTCTGTTTGTGTGCTACAATTTATTAATAATGCAATTATAATAGAAAACAATAATTTTTATATTAAAAAGAAATATCTAAAATCAAATTATCTCATATTTGGTGAAGCATTTGGGTGATCTAATTTCACTATATTTAGAGAGAAATTATATTTGCAGAGTACTTTCAGAAATGAAATGCCAACAAACTTTATTTTATTTACTCTTAGAGAAAAGATTACATGGGAAGGCAAGGGGAAGTGAAAATGTAATATAATTGAATATTTTTTTAATTAAACATCTAAACTAATCCAATAATGACATAGTAATGCTCCAGTTTCTCGTATTTTGCTCATTGACACCAGTGATCTAAGTAAATAATTGAAAAGGGTTTTTTTTAAAATTTAAATAATTAAAAAACCACTTCCTGACACCAGGGTAAAGGTTGATAAATTCACTCGTATTCCTTTCCCCTCCAGGTGCTATGTGTTTTATGGTTAGAGGCACTACAAAGATGGTGTCAATCCAGTAAATATCCTGAACTTTATATGTCTGAATATTAGGCCTCATATTGCTTTTTCTGTTCTATTACTCCCTGCACTGCAATCTGGCATTTTGCCCATCTGTTACAGTACCTATGCAATCACAAAGGCATGCCAAGTATGCATAGACATAGTATGCATGCAAGTATGCATGAATTGTGTGTTCTAAAGTAACATTCTTTTAAGGCATCTGTTAGAATAATAATAAGCACGATAGGAAAACATGTAGAAAATAGTTTTCTGATCACGAAATATTTTTAGGATATTCAGGGTTTCTTTCTTTATTTTTCCTGGGCTGTATCAATACATTTTACATGCTGAACATATTTTTCACTGAAAAATGTCTGATGGGATGTACTTAAGCCCAAATAGCCGATGGTGGCTAGGCTACTCACCTAAAATATAAGAAACCATGGTTCGAATTCATGGAATTTGCAGATCTCCTTATTTCAGTGGATATTTTAAGCACTAAAGGTCTCTTTTCACATACAGACATGTTTTGAAATAAAGCATCCAAATTTCTTTATATATAGCATCTATAGATATATATGGTACACATTTTTTGTCAGTATTTCCATCACTGAGATTTTCAAACCACAAAAACTGGATGCATGAAAGCTCATTTAAAAATGTAGTGTAGAGTTAGTGAAACACAAGGTCAATACATTGATCCCTTGCTATTCTTATAATAGTATGATGTTTAATATGAAATAACTTTGAATGAACCACTGCTTTTACAAATAATTTCAGAATACAAATTGAATTATAAAGTCCAACTACTCTCACCAAGTGATGTTTGACCATGGGTTAAAAAAGGGCGGAACCTCATCACAGTTTTTCAGTGCTTAAAGGGCAGCTACAAGGAGGACAGAGGCTCTCTCTTCACAAGAAACCACATAGAGAGAACAAGGGGCAATGAATACAGGTTGCACTAGGAGAGGTTTCATCTTTATATTACAAAGAAATTTTTTACCATGAGAACAATTAGTCACTGGAACATCCTCCCCAGGGACATGGTGGAGTCCCCATCACTAGAGGTTTTCAAAACGTAACTGGACAGAGTGCTATATAATCTTGTGTAGGCTCCCTTTTCCATGATCTTTTGAGGTCCCTTCCAACCTGGGCTATTCTATGACAAAAATAATTTTATTAGTTATTAGACTGATGTTTCCTTCTGTCACTAAAGTTGCATGTGAATTCAGAAGAGCAGATTAAACTCCTGTTGAACTACAAGGCAGTATGGATGATATTAGAAATTTTGTCCAACATATTATCCATTTTTGTGATCTTGAGGTGAACAGGTAACCATATGCTGGATTAATAGTATGGCAATGTGCAGGAGGCTGGAAAAACAAAGCTTTCAGAACATTTGCCTGCTTTGAGTATTACTAGCAATTAACAGAATTGCTGCAGCAGTGCAGAACCTATTACCTATTTCACTTGCCCAATTTTTGCCTGTAAAATTCACCTAGTTTTCATCCTAGCACAGTACTTCGCCATACTTGTTTTTTCATTCTGAATATCCATGCTTGAGATTTGTTTTTAACTTTGTTAAGTGCCACAAGAGTTAACTGCTTTTTAAGAAGTTCAAAATAATAAGATTTTGCTCTAAAAGGACATGTTTTAGACTGTTTAGTTTAATTTTGCTTCAAGAAAACCAATTGTGGTAAAGAATTTTCAGGAAAACATATTGGGTCCAGTCCATTATGAATACAAGAAACCTGGTCAACATTGTCCAGGTTTTGAAAAGGGAAAAAATGCTTTTTGAATTATATAAAGCCTCTGAATGAAGTACAAGTAATTAAGAGAAAGGATATAATTTATGTGCTGTGGCATATACAACAGCAGGGTACCAGGTTAATGAACAGAAGAACCTGTCCTGATTTCCAGTAATCCCTGCCAAATGAAATTATCCTACAATTCTAAGATAAATCATATAATATATATAGGGACTAATTTTGGCTCTCATTCAAATCACGGATTATTTCCACAAAATGGTAGTATTCTTGCTAAAACATTCTTAGATTTTAAAATCAAATAGTAAAATTGTGAATTAATCTCATAAAAGAGAAGCGGCTTTTCTTTTTTATTGGGGTGTAAAACTGGACATAGTACTCCAGATTCATTCTCATAAGTATCTAGTAGAGTGCAATAATCACTTCACTTACTGGCTACAAATCTGCCAATGAACCCCTGGATGTTAGACTTCACCATCCCTTAGACTTCACCACTACAAGGGTGCACTTCTGACTCATGTTCAATTGCTTGTCTGCCACCAGATCCGTTCCTCCACAGCCAATATCTATCCAGTTTGTACTATTGCATTGGATTATTCTGTCCTAAACACAAGATTTCACATTTTGCCTGAACCTCTAGCTGTTTGAGAGCCTTCTAAAGGGCAGCCCTGCTCTCCAGTTACCACCCTCAACTCAGTGCCATCGGTGGACTTGCTGGCAGTGCATCCTATCCCACTGTTCAAGTCATTAATTAAGTTAAATCAAGTCCAGTATCATCCCTTGAGGAATGTAATTTGTAACTGGCTACCAGTTAGATTTCCAATCAAATCCAGTTTCTTTATGCCCTTCATGCTACTTAACAATTTCATTTCCAGCTGAGCTTTGAACTTCTTAATTCTGTCATTGTGTATCTGGAGGAGGCTTATAGTTTATTCTTGGTAGCATGTCTCCATTGTTGCAAGTGAATATACATGTGTGTATATTGTATATATGTGTGTGTCTATATATGTGCATATACATGCATATACCTATCTCAGGGAAATAGAGATTGCTGTGATAGAAGTGTTTAAAATACTGATAGATCAGGGCAGCTTCAAAAAAATTTTTTACTAGATTCAGGGCAACCTAATATTGAGTATCTCCTGATTTGTGTAGTTATAATTTCTGGTTGTCTCAGGCTTCTGCTTTGGCTATATCACTGCCATAACAATTTCCTTTTGCATTGGAGCTCAGTAACGACTTCACCAGTCATCCAGACTGCCTCTGATTACACCTGCACATTTTCTTGTACAATGGAGCAGACTGCCTCTGTGTTATAAGGAGTTTGTCTTTGAAAATCAGTCATTTCTCCTTTGCCCTTCAAAGCAGCCTCCCACAGATCCTGCCCACTATTTCCCTGAACAAACTGAGGTTTGCTTTCCTGAAGTCCTTTAATCTGCTAATCTCTTTCCTCACTTACCTTAGCTTCTTAAGTTCTGTCACCTTGTGATCTCTATGGCCAATGCAGCCATTGACTATAACAAAACCCTCAGCAGCCCTTTCCTAACTTACGAGTACCTGTCCAAAAGCTGCGCACCCATGTTAATGCAATACCACATCTAAACCTCTCAGAAGGGTTTGCAAGCCAGGCCTCTCACCATGATGGACAATGGGCTTCTGGATGAAACCTGGTTTGGAGCAATCTCTTAGTATACAGAATGTTAAACAGACCCTGATATTTAAGAAGTTAGTCTGATGACAAGTTATAGGAATGTCATTCTGTATTTGTTTATCTAAAGCAAGTTTGAATATGCTAGAACTATGATTATGCTAAATATTTGCAAGGAAATTCTGAAGATGTTGGGCCAGTCCTGGGCCAATTTTTGCATCAGCGTGTTTATATTGATTTAGATAAAGTAATGTGTAAAACAGCCAGCAGAATCAGGGCCTTCACTTCGTAAATGTGTCAAAATGGTTATGCATCTCAGAGACTATTTAAATATACACAGACTTTTCCCAATATAGAGCAGAAGGTTTTAGTCAGCAGAAGAAACGGGTTATATTTCTACAATATAATTTGGGGTGAGATCAAGGGCATTCTATTAGAAACAATTGAAAGGAAATAGTCTATTCTTTACACAACAGCAACCAAAAAAATCCCACAAATGAGCAGAGGAAAAAAATCCACAGAAGTTCCCTAAACAAAAAAAAAATTCTCATCGTAGGCATAAAATCCATTTCTAAATTGGAGCATGGCGTCACAAGGAGTATTTATCTAGAGACAGAAGAATTCTATAGGTATAAAAATACTGGAAAATAAAGCTCCAGAGGAGATACAGTATCTCATCAGAAGACAAGAAGAATAAACACAAAATTTTGCATGTCATTATCCTGTACCACTGAGGACAGCTACTAATTTAACAAGACAATACTGATATAACTGTAGCACAAGTGTGCCTCCTATTATGATTTTTCAGAGCTTAAAACTGAAGAGAATTCTATATCTACATCTTAAGTATATCTTAAAATATATTCCCATAAGAAAAAGTCTTATCTCTGCGTAGAGCTTAAGAGCTGTGTACCAGTTAAGACCACTGAAGTTTCAAGTTTAATCTCATCTAAAATATGTACCCAGATTCTCTTCTTCTTTAGGAAGAAAATTCCATTCACAAACTGAAATCCTGGAGTATTTATTCCATTTATTCTCAGCATTCACTCAGCTAGTATCTCAGCTGAAGTAAAAGGATATGAAATTTTTCTGAATGTCCTCAGGTACTGAAGGAAGAATTAGTGGCATTCTGCATAAAATGCAAAATTAATGGGCCCTATACCTGAATGAGGACTGACTGTAAACAGAGGGGGCAAAAAAACAAGGGGAGGAAAAAAGAGAAGGAATAAACTGGGCAAATTTTGTGTGGTTTTTATTGTGATGAAAAGAGTTATAGCTTGAATTTCTTAGCACAAATATTTTAACTATTATTTAATTACCCTAGAATTTTATGGATTTTGATCTGCAATTTTTCTCCATACATTTAATAATTACCATGGAATGGTAAGGTTTTATTCAAACGAGGAATCCATTGAGAATTGGCCTAATAAGTAGATATTTTGACCTCCATTTGTTTTATTTTTATCCAAATGAATGTGGCAAAACAAATTTAAACTCAATGCAGAAAAATTAAGTAATTTCATAGGATATCAATAGTTATAAAGATGGAAGAAGAACTTGCATCATCTTCATGCCCTTAAAGTACCAATCTGTCAGCAAGTATCTATTAGATAGTTATCTCAAGATTGTTTGCATTTTTGAAAATAATACAAACATCCACTTCTTTTAAAAAATATATGCATAGCAGGCAGGAGAGGAATGAGTCCAAGGGTAGAATAAATCAGTGCAATTTGTATTAATAGAGCAATTATTTATTACTTATTAAAAAGCTATTAGTAAAACATTGTTATTTATGATAAGTAATAACCAGCATGTTGCTAAACAGTTGGCAATAGAAATTAGAAAGTAATAATATTTATTAGTTGGAAAATGAATTCATCTAAAAATAGGTGTCTTCAATGTTTAGAATAGTTTCTGGTTGTTTTTAGAGTGATGAAAATTATAACATTTTTATTAATCTGTTCTTTATGAAAATTAAAGCATTTGCATGCACTCTGCTTCTGTTCATAACTCATGTCTTAGCTTACCTGTATCTGTCACTTAGATATGCATCTTGTCTTAAACTCCTAAACAAGTAACACTATCAATTATTGTCCCCCATCCATCTTATCTCAGCTGTAGATCTCCAGTTAGTAATGCTGCAGAAGAGTTTTCCCTATTAGCAAATAAATCTTAATAAGTGTATTGTGTTGATAAATCATTTATACTTATGGACCATTTAGGAAGGGCAAAAGCTCCCAAATTTTGATTTACATGTAAATATTCAACATTGAGCTTTGCAGTATTTTCCTTTAGGACTGAAGAGAACACCTTTTATCTTTTTTCTTTTTTCTTTTTTCCTTTTTTCTTTTCTCTTTTTTATTTTCTTTTCTATTTTTCTTTTTTCTTTTATCTTTTTTCTTTTTCATTTTTCTTTTATCTTTTTTCTTCTTTTTTCTTTTATCTTTTTTCTTTCATCTTTTATCTTTTATCTTTTTTCTTTTTTCTTTTTTCTTTTTTCTTTTTTCTTTTATAGAGTATAAGAGCCTTATTGCATAGTTTTCTTAAAACCTCCACATCCATATGCATTATAGTGTACAGGTGAAGGAACATTTTCATAGAAACAGATACCTAAGCTTTCTGAAGATTAAAGTGGGATAAAGTGCATTGATTTGAAATCAGTGCAGTTAGTTAAATTATAATTTCATTTCATTTCATCATTTCATCATTTCATTTCATTAAGTAGATTTAAAATACACTGATTAGCCAAGAATAGGGCCTTTATGGAATTTTTAAAATAAAATACAAATTCTGAAAAACCTTGTTAAACTAACTATTAAGGTTTGCCAAGCACCTAGAATTATGCCTCCACTGGTAGTGTCTGTGACTTGGCTAATTATCTTAGTCCTACACTCATATGTAATCATGGGCAGGATCATGAAGCCAGGTAATTCCCGCATAAGTTCTTTAAGAAGTAAATGGTTAATGATGGGCAGTTTTGGGTTTTTTATAGTTGTTTTGGCAGTTCAAGTGTATGTAGGATGTAGCAGATTTTTAGTTTTAATTTTCTTTCGTGCCTAAGAGATTTGAACCTGCATCTCCAACCTCCCATGAGAGAACCATCACAAACAACCTATATGCACGTCTCTTGTTGCAGCTGTTCACTTGCAAAAAAGGAAGCCAAGATTACTTGGACCCAGGGGAAGCACTACACTGTAGTTTGGTTTATCATGAAGAGGTATAAAACTTACTGTAAAAATCTCAGTTGATTACCTTAAATGATAGGGTGTGCTGGTTTTGGCTGGGGAAGAGTTAATTTTCTTCATAGTAGCTAGTATGGGGCTATGTTCCGGATTTGTGCCGGAAACAGTGCTGGTAATACAAAGATGTTTTCGTTATTGCTGAGCAGTGCTTACACGGAGTCAAGGGCTTTTCTGCCTCTCACACCACCCCACCAGCAAGTAGGCTGGGGGTACACAAGAAGCTGGGAGGGGACACAGCTGGGACAGCTGACCCCAACTGACCAAAGGGATATTCCATACCATGTGATGTCATGCTCAGCATATAAAGCTGGGGGAAGAAGAAGGAAGGGGGTGACATTTGGAGTGATGACATTTGTCTTCCCAAGTAACCATTGTGCATAATGCAGCCCTGCTTTCCTGGAGATGGCTGAACACCTGCCTGCCGATGGGAAGTAGTGAATGAATTCCTTGTTTTGCTTTGCTTGTGTGTGCAGCTTTTGCTTTACCTATTAAACTGTCTGTATCTCAACCCATGAGTTTTCTCACTTTTCCCCTTCTGATTCTCTCCCCCATCCCACCAGGCGGGAATAAGCAAGTGGCTGTGTGGTGTTTAGTTGCTGGCTGAGGTTAAACCATGACATAGGATCTCAATTATCTGTTTGCATTAAATAGTTATTAGGTAAAATAGATAAAACTGGGAACAGGAGAACTCTCAGAGCAGAGTCTCAAATGCACTACAGATTTCTGCTTCCACTAGCACCCTCTAAGTCTCAGGAATCCTGTAGTCCTGACTGTCCAGTAGCACAGTTTAAACAGGAGGGATGGAAAACAGCCTCATCTAGCATCACTTAATTCACTGTGATCAAGAGACTCTCATGGGAAGTACAAGCTTTGGTCTGAGCCATCTCAGATAAAAAAGGAAGATGAACATATGTTTTGTACTTTCTGGGAAATTTCTGTAATGATTTGCTTCAAATTCAAAGTATTGTACCAGTCATCTTCTCCTATTACCTTTTTTTTTTTTTTTTTAATATGGATCTGGTTTATTTGAATTTAAGTTGTCTTAGAATATATAGATATACTCTGAACAGTGAATGATAGCATAAGTGATTTAAGAGGTTTGAGCTAACTTGCTTGATGTTTTCATGAAGGTAATTGGAAGCATTCACGCAGTTAGTATGTATCAGGTGGAATGCAGTCATTAAAGCCAACTAGCAAAGAGACCATGAGTGCTTTTAATCCATTTTGATCTAGCAGGTTATCCTGAACCACATTGGTTCATCGTCACACAGAAAGAGAATTCAAGGAAAGCTCTTGGAGCTTGGAGAGCAACCTCGGCTGCTGGGCAGCAGTGAAAGGGGTTGCTTGGCATGTCTCAGCATGCAACAGCGCTTCCCCATTCTGTTCCGATACAAAGCTGAACAGGCCATTTCAGTCTTTCTGATGTTTCATGCACAGGGTACAGTACAAAAAAATTGAATTCCTTTGTGGGAGCCGCCTGATCCTACCTCCTTACCCGGAAGTATTTCCTCTCTGTGTTACAAGGCCAAGGATTCAGTTCAAACTGAGAATTCTCATATTCAGCCAGTATTTGCACTACCGCAAGAATATCTGTGTTCTTTTAGCATTTAATTCAGACAGAAAAAAGGCAAGACTGCAAAAATGTTGATTTAGTTAAAAGATAATGAAGCACAATTATAATCAGAGAAAACAATTGTTCTGTGAACAGTACTTGTCTTGTTAAATTAATTAATCCAAAGGAAGCAGTAGTTCCATGTCAGACCTACAAATACAATACAGATTTTCTAACACAAAAATTTTCAATTATGTCCAGAGATGTACTTCCTAAAATTAACTGTTTTGTGACTTTTTTGGGTAAAATAATTTTAATAATGAATTTTCTTAAAAATTACTAGAGACAGAAAAAAATATTAATTATATGGGAAGATAAAGTATTCTAAAAAACCCAACCCAAGCCAACAAAAACAAACCACCAAAAAGACCAAAACAACAATAAGTAGGAACCAATAAAAGAGGTGAGAGCTGTAATTCCACCTTTATAGAAAGACCAAAAGAAAGACTAGTACAAACGTAGACTTCCCCAAAAGCTATAAAGCCTAAATATCACAAAATCCAATGTGTCAGATACATCCTTTTTTTTCTATAAGATGAACTAACTTGGAAGTAACTTCTTCACTCTCTCCATTTTTGGAGGGCTGGGAAGAGAACGAAGCTTATATTTTTCCCAGAACGATCTCATATTAAGCAGTTTTGCAAATGAGTAGATGAGAATTTTAGAAGTAAATCCTACCAAAATAACTAAATATGACAGGCATGTAAATTCCTAATTATCAGCACTGAGCCAGGTATTTAAGCAATTTGGATTTGCAAATGATCATACAATGATTTCAGTAGTATTTATATGTATATTATACCCAATTAATTGAACTAGAAAACAAAGATGAAGGCTGTAAAACGAGAGCTTTAAAAGTTAGAAAATACAGTGTGCATATAATTTTTAAACACATCCTTATCCTCATTCAATCTATGCCTTTTATTTTACTAGTCCCCAAAAATCCTTCTCTATTTCTCTTTATTTCTTTCAACACCTCTACCAAATTCTAGTAAAAGTATATCCCACTTTAAGATTCCTTGTTTCCTGAGCTAACACCCTTTGTTTTCCTTCAATCTTAACCCAGCTTTTCTTCATTGCTCATTTACATTTTCTCAATCACTCAGTCCTGGTCTCAAAGATATCTTTCAAGGGATACACTACATGAAAACATTTAGACTATTTATTTAATGTTTGAATAAAATAATATTCAGTCAGAAATAGGATTACATAATAGAAAATGGAAGCCCATAATGTGTATTATCTTCTGACAAACCTACCTGAGTTGCATGACAATTTTTGTGTACATCAAATAATAAAAAAAAAAAAAAAATCAAGACAGTTGAGGATATCAGTCTTCAAAATTAGGAATGTCTGATATCCCATTAAAACTCAAATTTTTTACTTACATAAGGCTTAATGACATTTAAACAGAAAACCCAGTTCCTAGCTTTTTAGAAATCCCATTGTACCATGCAATTAGGGAAGTTCATCTCTCAAAAATTCAAATAATCGAGTGATTACACTGCAATGTCTTTGAAACCACTCATAGTGCATAGTTAGCAAATTTCCCAAAACTGTTAAATATCATAATATTATTGTATTGGCACTTGTTTTTTCTTTTCATTTTCTGCCTGGTTACAGTATTATGTATAACTAATAATGTATGTGTTTTCATTACAATGACTTTCTTTTCCCATTGTACAAAGAGTCAGTCAAACACGATGTTATATCAATCATTTCATTATAAAGTGATATGTATCAATATGCATATGTCTGATAACTTTACAAATTGATCTACATAATGAGGAAGAAAAAAACACAAAGCTGTGCTGTCACTGAGCAAGTATATTCCAGAGATGCTTGTCTTACTGCCAATACACAAAGCGCATCTCAACCAGTGAAACCTGACATAAACCACAACACAGCTAAAAATACATGACAATCTAAATGCACGATTATTTTAAGAAAATTATGCAACACAGAAAAGTGAGAGATGAGCTTTGAACAATTATAGAGGCGTTATCGTACTCAGTGGATCTGAAACATGGAGGGTTTGTTTTTTTCTGTGATTCTAACCTACTTAGGCCAAAAAAATAATGTACAATTTCATTTTAATTTTTAATTTCTTTAAAAAATGAGTCACTTTTGAGCAGATAAACCATAGAAAATTAAGGTACGTTATAATTTGTAGAGTTATATCATTATTAGTGAAGATTTCAGTTATAAAGATAATGCTGATTTCTTGAATCACCATTGAGGTGTATAGGCTCTGTGAGACAGAAGAGGGTAGAATTTGAAATTAATGACATTGAACAGCTATAAGTATACAAACAGAAAAAAAAAGTGTTTAGAATTTTTATTAACAAAGTGTGTAAGACTGAACAAATCTAGCTTGTCTTTTTTGGATCTAAGTTTCAATGTCATATCAAATAAAAACCAAAACAATGGTTTTCCTGTTAGTTGAGCAAATTTGATTACAGGTCACATAGGTTCTGTAGCCAGAAAGCAAGCAACACAGTTAAAAAAAAACCCAACACTTTCCAGACTAGAGAGACAATTTATCAACTTTCTGGTCAGCAGTATTAAATAACATATATTTATTCATCTCACACTTAGAAGACAGTTTTCCTAAGAAGAAACATATCTGTAACAGGTATTTTATTACGACACAAAATGGATTCTTGAGGACACCAGATACAGAACTCTTGATTTACAGATGTTTACAAATGTTTCTATAAATTTAGAAATATTGCTTTTTGCACGTTTGTATATTTTCAAACAATGCTTCATTCAAATTCAGAACTTCATCTTACATTTTTACATTTAGGTAGCAGATACCTCAGTCTACTCTGTACTAATCAGATGAGAATATTTACCAACTTTCAAAAGTTGACATTTCAAAACTTTTGGTCTAATCTCTATGGTTTGCTGTGAGCCAAATAAAAAGAATTATTTCAACATGTTCACATTGTGATTTGTTTTACCATCATGCTCATAACAATGAAATTTGTCTTCTGTTTATAAACCTTCAAATAATCAGAAATAAAAGTAAAATAATTCAATTAAATCTCATTGTCTTTTATAAATGGAGACACATAAACTGCCTTCTCTCTAGGTTCTAAATGTGCAACATGGTACAATTTGGAAAGTAAGATCTGATCACTGATTCTTGGCTTCTGTTCTCTCTGTTGCTGGCTGCTGCAGAAAGGAGTGTTTTCAGCAGGCAAAAATTGACAGAAATAGATAAGCTATGTTGGCAAGCAAGTCCATACTTGGCCTTTACCAGTTGGTGCATCAAGCTGAGAGCTGGCCAAAAATAAATTACAACAAAATAAAAATGTACTGATCTTAAAATAGGAAAAAAACCACTCACACATGCCCCCCAACACACACACGTATATGTAAGAGAGAAAGAGTTGCAAACTGAGAAGTGGAACTCAGACAGAAAGGCAATAAAACAATACTAAAATCTTGAATATTCTTTCTCCCATCTTTGCACTCTCCATTGTTGCTCGTTCCACTCCAGTCAGGCACAGCTGTCCTTAATCAATACCAAGCTTATTTGCTCCCCTCAAAGGACCTTGTTTTCTACATCACCTCAGTCATTAAGATTTTTTTTCTTTTTTCCTGGAATGCTATATGAAGCTGTAGGGAGCTGCAGAAGATATATTAATCACAGCTGTTTCTTATAGCCTGTGGAATGGAAAGCTTTTTTTGTTTTGTGTTTGTTTTTTTTTTTTTTTGAAACAAAGCCATTCACCCTGAAGGTTCAGAAAAAAATTTGAAAGATTTGGAAGATGATGTTCAGCAGCAATAGTATTTTATTACACAATTATTTCAAGAAGTTCTAATGATTTCATAATTAGAGAAATGGTCTTTTGACTTCTATTCTTACCTCTTATCAGAAATGCCTGAAATCTAGAATTTAACAAAAAGCCTAATTCATTGACCTTCACAGGACCTAAAGTTTGCCAATCTATTAAAAAGTTAAAATAATTTTATCTACATTTTTAGGCAGTTTTAAGATTTGACTAATTGATGACTTTTGTTAAACAAATGTTTGAGGTACTTAGCTATACTTTTTTTAAAACTTTAAGAAAATCAGTATATATTCAACAAGTGTGAAGACCAAACTTTCAAAATCATTTAAATGCCACTGTCGACCAGTCCTAAATGTCCTTCAGCTCACCTATTTTATAATCCATTAATACACTATTATGCATTATCTATTAATACATTATTATGTCTATTAGTACGCTATTATGCATGTCTGCCAAGCAATGCTAATGGACGCCAAAGTCCATTAGCAAGTAACATAATCCATAGCAAGTCTATAACAACTGCACTTGTTATTCAGCTCTTGGGTTGACTAACCAGGTCAAAACTCTTAGGAGGATGAGTTTTCATTTATTATCGAAACAGCATTTATTATCAAAACAGCAGGTAAACTGAGTGTATACTCCCAAATAATCTGAATTGAATGGTTAAAAGATATCAAAGGCTATGTTCTGATTATATTTCTAGCAGAATATATTAAAGAAAAAAAACCAGCCTCAAATCTAATGAATTAGACTTTGCACAGATTAGGCTGCAATTCTAGAAAAGGTGAATAGAATGAATCCGACTTTAGAAGCTGCTGACTTGTAGTGTTCATTGTAAAGACCTCACATGTAAAGGACTAAGGTAAACCAATGTGGACTTAAATTATTAATAACTGATGCTCTGCATGTGTAATCATCGGATTTATTGGGTTTTGCACTTTAAAAGTCTGTCTTTAGCATCAAGGAAAATAGTAAAACAGTAATAAGAAACATGCCTAAAACATTTTAAAGAAAGAGGAAATTACTTTTTTTACTTTCTTCCCAAAACTTAGTATTATAAATTTGAAGATCAAAGATAGATATCTGAAAGGACAAACAAGATTTCCCCCACCCAAAATGAACATACATACATACATACATACATATATATATATATTTCTTCTTTGCCTAAGGTTACAAATCATCTTCAGGAAAGAAGTTGTATGCAGTGATAGTTTTATACATAAGGTCTTAGTAGTGAAAGTGTGAAAGTATAACTAAACCTATGAACTGCAGAAATACAAACATAAGACATAGCTACCTTGCACCTTCAGTCATTTATTCTTAAGGGAACTCCACCAAGAAGTAGAAGGTCAAGACATCCAGAAACAGATGACCATTCTAAGGCAACAGATTTCATACTCATAAAAAGTATAATTTAATGAACGTTGTTTGTTCTGGGAGGTTCTTCAGAGAATTTTAGTAGTTTAGATGTCACAATTCAGAACTGACATGTTTTTACTATCTGATTGCTGTTCAGTGGCTTTTGAGAAATAAGGTCATTAGTTTCTTTTACTTAGAAGTTTTTCTGTGGTCCCTGTGACAATATTTTCTGAAATCATGGTAAAGACAAATGGATTTATCTTATTCCTTTAATCACCACGAAGGATGAGGAGAAGGCTGAGGTACTTAATGCCTTCTTTGCCTCAGCCTTTAATAGTCAGACTGGTCATCCTCGGGGTTTTCAGGCCCCTGAACTGGGAGATGGAGACAGGATGCAGAATGAAGCCCCAATAATCGAAGAGGTAATAGTTAGCAACCTGCTCCTCCACCTGGATGCGCACAAGTCTATGGGGCCAGATGGGATCCACCCGAGGATACTGAGGGAGCTGTCAGAGGAGCTGGCCAAGCCACTTTCCATCATTTATCAGCAGTCCTGGTCAACTGGGGAGGTCCCAGATGACTGGAAGTTAGCTAATGTGACGTCCATCTGCAGGAAGGGCCAGAAGGAGGATCCGGGGAACTACAGGCCTGTCAGCCTGCCCTTAGTGCTGGGGAAGATCATGGAGCAGATCATCTTGAGTGCCATTATGCAGCAAGTGCGGGACAACTGAGGGATCGGGCCCAGTCAGCATGGGTTTATGAAGGGAAGATCCTGCTTGACCTGCTTGACAGGCTTGGGGAAGAGTGGCTTGAAAGCTGCCCAATGGAAAAGAACTTGGGGGTGCTGCTTGGTAGCTGGCTGAACATGAGCCAGCAGTGTGCTCAGGTGGCCAAGAGGGCTAATGGCATCCTGGCTTGCATCAGGAATAGTATGGCCAGCAGGACCAGGGAGGTGACAGTGCCTCTGTACTCGGCACTGGTGAGGCCGCACCTCACCAACTGTGTTCAGTTTTGGGCCCCTCACTACAAGAAAGACACTGAGGTGATGGAGTGTGTCCAAAGAAGGGCAATGAAGTTGGTGAAGGGTCTAGAGCACATGTCTTATGAGGAGCGTCTGAGGGAGCTGGGGTTGTTTAGTCTGGAGAAGAGGAGGCTGAGGGGAGACCTTATCGCTGTCTACAACTAGCTGAAAGGAGGTTGTAGCGAGGTGGGGGTTGGTCTCTTCTCCCAAGTAACAAGTGATAGGACAAGAGAAAATGGCCTCAAGTTGTACCAGGGGAGATTTAGATCAGATATTAGGAAAAAATTCTTTACAGAGAGAGTGGTTAGGCATTGGAACAGACTGCCCAGGGAAGTGGTGCAGTCACAGTCCCTGGAAGTATTCAAAAAACTTGTGGATGTGATGCTTAGGGACATGGTTTTGAGGGGGACCTGGCAGTTAGTTTAACAGGTTGGACTCAATGATCTCAGAGGTCCTTTCCAACCTTAATGATTCTATGATTCTTTGGTGCAGAAAAGTTTTATTACTGCTACTTCACATAGAGGGAAGTCAAGAAAAGAGAATGTGTGAAGACTCTTCACCCATTTATGTCAGTTATTTTTGCAAGTGAGATGAGAAAGATCATTTTGACTAACCCAGCTGACTTTGTGCAATAGCAATTTGTTTGGAGTACTTACATGCTTCTTTTTCTATTTTCTCTGTCATGATTGTTTTTTCCATCCAGTGTATAAAGAAAAGCAGCTGGATGCTCTAATGCTTTCTACAGCTGCTGGACTTTTGTCCATGCCACAAAACTAGTGGCCTATAGACAATTTTAGAATTCTAAAAGTAGAAAATAAGATGCTACTTTTACAAGATAAGAAGTGAGAAATTTGCAAAATTTTCCTCTAGACTTCTAGTCCTCTGCCTAAAGATAATTTATTTAAAAGTTCCCTTTTCAACAAACAGGAATAGCTGATAGGGCTGCTTGTTCTGGAAGTATATTTAGATTCTCTTACAAGAAAACTTGCTGGTTTATGATAGCTACTGAAAACTTTGTCTTTCACTAAGATAGAAAAGATCACAGGCAGAAATAATAAGATTAAAAACTGGAATAAAGTATTCCAATACTGTATAAGAAACATAAATAGAATTTGTTTTTAACAGAGTAGAACGGTTCCATACTGTCATTTGTTTGCAGCTACTTCTTTAAGTAGTTCCTACATTAAGTACATCCTTTGCATTCATGAGGCCTCATGAAACAAGGTCTTGGCTACATTCCAAGTGTCGTTTAGGTCTTGAAAAGAGCTTATTTAACGTATTTTCCTGCATCATTTGAGGAGCTGCCAACTTCACCAATTCAATTTCTAATTAAAACTTTTCCTTTTTAAAAAATTCGATTTCTCATCTCACATTATCATACATCAAGCAGAGCTTCAGTAAAGATGTTGAAATTAAATGGTAAACAACATCCAACATGAAACAACATCCCGATTTTGTCAGAAACTGGAATGTAATAAGTTTTTGTCCTGTTGTATTTGGGCAAAAATTAGTGAATACTGAAATAAAACTAAGTTTCAAGCTTTAATTGTTTTCAAAATATTTTTACTTTAATCATTCTTCTGAAAACACAGAAGGACTAGTCACCATAAAGTAGTTCATTTGTACATGTGACCCCAAATGTCTGGCTAAGTCAATTCTTCGTTATCTCATTTTATCTGAACAGTTTAAGGGGAGTCACCAGCAGTTTATTATTAACATTGTGCCTATGTGAATTCTGCACTGTTAATGAGAGGTAATGAATACGTTGACTATGGTAGGCAGACACACTTAAATCACCAGCCTTACCAGAAGAGAATAAGGTTTCTTCCAGAGTGTCACTAGAATGACTTGGAGATTTTTAAAACATGTTTTTTCTTCAAAGAAAAAAAAAAGCTATTAGAACAATAATTAAAGAAATTACAATCGCTTATAAACTTAATAGGAAAATTAACATCTTGAACAGTGAAAAATGTCATTACGATCCGCTGAGTTATGAAATGTATCTCCAAAATGGTTGATGAAGGTCATAATATATTTAGATTTTCAGAAGAAAAAAAAAGCTAAAAACCTTTCACAGTAGAAAAGGATGTTAGATATCTGAAAGTTAGTTGTATAAGTGCTACTGTTTGCTTTGGCTCCCTTTATGATTAATGATGTGAAATAGGTAGTTCCAGAGTATAGCTCATCCCAACTATATTAAGATTATTAGATATCTCCCCACTCACCATGGAAGAAATATAAGCAATTAGCTTATTTTTGGACAACACATTTTTAAATCTCCAAATATTCAATAGATTAATTATGCTCTGTAATACTGATGAATAGTAAAAGCTAATTCCTACCCTGAAATGTCAAAATTGGTTAGGACAGGAAGTAAAAAATATAATCGTATGGTTGAATTTCACCAGTTTGCCCAATAGTCTGTGATAGTTCTGGAGTGGTATAATTAAAAACAGTAAAAGATGATCTGAGGAAGACAACAACCAAATAGGCACACGAGAAGCTATTAATTTGATCTGCTGCAGAGAATATTGAAAATCCTCAAACAGATTTAATGAAAATAATAGATGGATAGTATATATTTACATACAGGTCCCAACAAATGTAAAAGGTGAACTAAAAGAAATACAATTGTATTGTTCATATATACTGTTCGTTTCTAAACTTATGGTAAGTACTCAAAATTTGGACCAATGTATATAGAGAGCTCAAAACAGCCTTCTTTCAGTGTCAACTGATAGTCAAAAGGTATGCAAATTGTTAGCTTGGAAATTCAGCTGGGAAGAAAAATAAATAAATAGAAGGTTACTAGCATGCAGCTGGAATGTCCTTGAGTTTCACTGTTACACTTTCACATTCATATTTATTTGCAGTTATCCATATTCAATATAGATCTATGTTTCATATGTTAGGCCAATATTTGTTTGAGGTAAAGGTCCTTGTGGAGCTGGTATTGTTTCTATTAGTCACCACTAAAGAAGCACAGCAAACAAAGGGTCCTTTTTACAAAACAATCTGAGGCTGGTCATTGACTAAGCCAGAGAATCTGGGATGCTTTATTATCCCTGAAGTCCATGAAAAGTAGAGGGCTATTACCTATACCCCAAGAGTGGTGCTATGTGGCCAAGATGAAAATGTGCAAATAAACTGTTACTTCTGATCCAAGGGTGATATGTTCCCAAAATAACTCTTATAGAAATTCATTTATTGTTTTCTAATAATCTCTCCCTCCCAAATTTCAGGTTAAATTATCTATATTGGCTTTTAGACTAGCAGGAGTATACTTTTTATTCTTGTTACATTACATTTAGATCCATTTGATCTTGAGACCTTTTCAGAACAAAAATAAAAACGGGTCAAAAATCTCCCTTCATTTTGTAATCTAAAAATTTTGCCTGAATTTGACCAGTATTCAGAAATAATTTTAACCACTACTCACTTCCTTCAATGAATAAACTGTTAGTCAAAAAATTGTTTTGTCCAGAAGTAAAACAGTGAATCTACAATCAATAATTGTAAGAATAGAACATTTTTCTTTCCTTTTTAGCTCTCAGTATGATAAGTCAGTAAATAAGAACACTGTACAAAGGGTTTTTTTGTGTCTTAGATTGGCACAATGCTGCCTTCCTCCTCTGTCCACCCACTCTGTTTCACATTGTTATTGACTTCTGTCATTTACATCTTTTAAAAGTGGAAGAAATAGAAGAAATAAGATATGAAACCACAGCATGAAGCACTACAGCTGTAAGAAGGTTGTGTACCTGTGCCATGCATGGATGCAGTTAGAGAGACATTTTGTTTTAGGTGTGCCTAGTAATTAGTGCGCTAGAAGAAGAATTTCTGAAGGAAAGATTAAGCTAAGGGAAGAAATAGCCATACACCATACAAGGCTATAGAAGAGCACATGCAAGGTGATGTAGGTTTTCCTTTAAATACTTGAAAGACAAGATAAAAGCAACTTGGAG